>NC_084468.1:114521136-114824166 GCF_027409185.1 Cynocephalus volans | reverse complement strand
ATGTAAATCAAAACCACAATGAGATATCATCTCACTCCAGTTATGCTGGCTGTCATGAAAAAGACAAAGAATTACAAATGCTGGTGAGGTTGCAAAGAAAGGGGAATCTTCCTACACCATTCTTGGGATTGTAAAGTAGTGAAGCCATTATGGAAAACACTATGGAGGTTCCTCAAAAAACTACAGTACGATCCAGCAATCCCACTGTTGGATGTATACCCGAAGGTATGGACATCATGTCTAAAGGATACCTGCACTCTCATGTTTATTGCAGCTCTATTTACAGCAACCAAGATTTGGAACCAACAAAAATGTTCATAGACATGTGGTTTGTGTACTCAATACAATACTACTCTGCCTTCAAAAAGAATGAAATTCTGCCATTTGCAGCAACATGGATGAACTTAGAGACAATCACGTTAAGTGAAATAGGCCAGGCACAGAAAGAGAAATACCACGTGTACTCACTCTTAAATGGTAGCTAAAACTAAAGATAAAATGAAAGAAAAGAAAGGAAAAAAATAAATAAATAAACAAGAATCACAATAATACATCAAACTTTGAAAGAAACGAAAGAACTATGGTTATTATAGATGGGAAAGGGGGAGGGGAAAGAGGATTGGGGGAAATTGGTTAAAGTCACAAAGATAGATTACATTTTGTAAACATGAGTTTACTAATTATCTGATTTGATCACCACATATTGTGCATAGGTATTGATATTTAAATACGTATCCCACAAATATGTATAAACAATTGTGTTTCCATAAAGAAACTGTAAAACAAAACAAAACAAACAAACAAAAAAACCTTAAATTGAGAAGGACCACTTTTCACATTTAAATTCAGATGATAAGCCTTTATAAAAAAGTCAAGAAAACACTGTACTTGAGAATAAAATGACGTAGTATTGTTGATTTCATCACTTCCTTATAGTTACCTTACTCAGATAGCTTTGTCAATAGAAGTACAATACCTAGTTGATAACATTGTTGTGAATACTAAATCAGATCACATATATCACAGAGCAGCTGAGATAATTTGTAATATTAATGATATTAGTTTGTATATTATACATATCTCAAAAGTTTTATTTCATTTTTAATGAAAACAACTTACTTAAATATTTGATAAAAAATAGTTGTTGTATTAAATATGTTGATCAGTTTACAATCTGGTCATTATTATTCAGAATTCTCAAGTGCTTTTGATGCTGAGCAGGTCTGAGCAGATTTTCCCTGAAAATCTGTGCAGTGCAGTGCTAGGCATGAAAGCTGGCATATTTTTACTTCTAATACCAAAATCACTGTGAATGCTTCCATGCTGTTATTATAAATGCTGCTAATCAGAATCCATTCATTCATGTATAGTTGCAAGACAATATTGTATCTTCCCCTGCACTCTCCCCACCCCACAAAATCCCTGACATCCCACCTGGACAGACTTCTGCTAAAATGACAATTGGAGATATAGTAGCCTCAATAGGGCACTTGAAATAGCAACTACAGTGACTAGAAACCATGATCCCAAACTGGGTCCTTCATGGACACAGTGAAGAAAACTTCCAGGAAGTCCAACCCTTACACAATGTGTAATAATTAGTCTAAATATTACTAGTCAATCAGTGGCACCCAAAGAGTTTACATTCCTGATGTGACACAGAAGTTACATTTTAAAACATATAAAATCTTTTAAATACCTACTTAATTTTTTTCAGAGCTTTATCCCACAGAGTGTGTTGGATCAGGTGTTCCTTGCCTGGCAGTAAAATTTACATGCAGCGCTCAATCTTTGGTCTCAAAGTTTTTACTTTATTTTTAACACCTTACAAATTTTGACCTATGTTCTATCTACCTAGATTGCTTTTTCTCAGTGCCATTCCATTTGTGAACTCCTGTTCAACCTTCACATTTTGGATCAAGTAACATCATGTCTAGGAAAGTTTGTAAGATACCTGTAGACAGAGTTTCTGTAGCATTTATCACTTTTTTTTAGAAGTTATTACATTTCACTCTTCATGATGACAATGAGCCCCTGTGTTCTTTTTATCACTTTTGAATGAATCTCCACACCCTACCACAGTGCCTGGCATAGAGGAGATACCCAATCAATATTGGTTAAATGAGTGCTGGTTTAAGAAATATTTATTTAGTATCTACTACATGTTAGACATTGTTCTAGGTGTTAGAAATGCAATATTTAACTGAGCAGTAATTTTTTGTGTGTATTTGTTTGTTTTAACCTCTACTGGGGGTCCTAGTTGGACTGTTCATCCCAGGAACCCCAGCATTTCAGTTTGGTCAGGGCTAGATTCTAATGGTCCTTTCTGTGTGTGAAGTTCTGAAGAGCCACTAGGGAGATTCTGTAACTTCACAAGTTGGAAGACATGATAAACGCTTGTCCTGAGATTTTATAGTTAGTTTTGAAAATAGAATCCTTCTATTGTGAATTTCCCAGAAAGAAAAAAAAAAAATGTCCTAAAATAGGAGAGAAAAGCAGACACAGTTATCCTGGAAACTTTTATTGATTGGTGAGCACTGCCAAACAAAAAATTCTCCAGCACAGGGAAAATTTCTCCTAGTTGTCACCTGTGAAGCAAAGGCCTTAAGCTGATAAATGAGTCTCTTAACTGACAGAAAAATTAAAAGAAGAAAAAACATACATGGATCCCTATTATATGAAACATGTCATGGAGGTGTTAGTCTGATAGAAGCAGAAAGTAGAGATTCTATAGTTCAACAATTTGACCTTCACCACCCCTCCTAAAAGCCCACCATTACATTTCTAATAAAGCGCTATTGATAAATCACAGTATGTGAATTGCATTACTATAGACAGAAACGGGGTCGTTCTATGTCTTCTGTTAAATGGTGGAAATGAGGATATTATTTCTGGATATGCTGAACTGCTTTGCTGGTGAATTAGCCTTGTATGAACCAGGGAGATGACTTCTACTTTTAATTTCTCAGCCACTCTAAGAAACAGCATCCGGTTCTCTCCCCATATCCCTCTTAATGTATTTCCCTTTCTTCTATCTCCACTTCCATGGCCATAATTCAAATACAAAAACTTCTCACCCAAACTGTTACAGTAGTCATCTACCTGACCTGTAGGTCTTCAATCTGATATCTTTGAAAACTCTTTTCCGTACCAGCAGTTCTGGACTAGGCTGTAAAGAGACTCTTCAATTCAGTGGGAGGTAAGGGGATAAAATTACTGTTACTGCCTTATAGGAATTCAGAATAGCCCAAACATTATGCAGAGTTTCATATTTTATTTCTCCTTAATATCCTTTCATTGCTTTAACTTATTACATGATGAAATTCAAACATGTTATCATGGCTCATTAGTCAAAATATGCTAGGCTGTCTTGTGTTAATAAATTAACCCCAAATCTCTGGGGATTAACTAAATAAAATGTTCATTTTACACTCACACAAATCCAATGTGGTTCAGGTACTTTGCTTCATCTGCAGCTGCACAATATGAACTCTTGGTTCCCTCCAAGGTTTCAGTAGAAGAGGAATAAAGAGCATTAAAAAAACACACTTGTCCTTAACTGCTTTTTGTCTGTTTTATGTGAAATATATCACATATAATGAATATGACTTTTATGTCACTTCTGCATGAAATTATTTGTATAGAACCCAATTCCAGGTTCCTGGGAAGAGGCTGGGAGGTATAGTTTTCCAGAGTAGCTACAAATAGAAAAATGGAATGAGATAAAGTGCATAGCATTTCTCTCTTCCATATCTGGTACCCAAAGCCTTTCTTCATTTCCCCTCTGTCTGTTTTTCAGCTTCGTATTCCTTGATTCTCTTTAACAGATTTATTTTTTCCAGCCATAACAGAGTACTTGTTACTCTCAAATGGATTGTGCTGTATTCCATGCCTTTATGACTTAGAAAATTACTGAAGTGCCATCTTAACTCTTCTCTCTAGCTCCTGTTTTCCTATAAAAATTTTATATATTTTAAGATTAAATAATTTTGTAATCTCTGCCTTGCAGTTGCAGAGTCCAAAAGTTGTTATCTAAAAGATTACTTAAGATATGGTTTTCTAAGAATAAGAAAGATTGGTTAGTAAAGAAGATGCTGTAGGATGTAATAGAGGGAATAATGAATGAATGAATCAAGGAAAGAAGAAAGGGAGGGAAAATAACTGGATTTTGTGTAAAGATAGATGAGGAACAAGGAAATGAAAAGGATTTATCCATTCCAGGCAACAGAATGGGGAATAGGAAAAGGATAATTTAGTTACGAAGCTAATTTAGTCAGTGTTTAACTATAGGAAGCAAAATCAGTAGGAGATTATAGATAAATATGATACAGATATAGATTTTATAGATGGAATAGATTGATAGAGCAATACGATAGATAGACAGATTAATTACAGGAATTAGCTTATACAATTTTGGTAACTGGTAGCAAGCCCAAAGTTCACAGGCAGGTGATCAGGAAAGGAAGATTCAAGGGAAAGGAGAACAATTACAGGACTAGTTGCTGCTTCATGTAGCTCAGTGATGTGAGTCCCAGATGAGCAACAATTAAGCAATAATTGAGGTACCAGAATATAAAAATATTGTATAATCTTCTTTTTCTCTGTTGTATGGAGTCTTTCATTTTAGTCCCTCTTTAAAGGGACTCTCTCGATTAAGCCAGCCCACCTGGGGTAATCTTTCTATTGACCAAAATAACCGATTGGGTACCTTATATCTACAAAGTCTCTTGCCAGCAGCACCTATGCTAAGGATCGATTGAATCACTAGAGGAAGATATGTATGTGCCACAAAATGGCTGATGGATTTCTTTCATCTATCCAGCTCTTGCGAGAGAATCTTCTTTGCTGTCCAGTCTAACCAGACATGTGCTAGAAAGTCATTTCTGTAGTTTGTAGCTCAGTCTGGACAAGTTGACATGTCATGAAACAATAAAAACAACTAAATCCATGAATGCTGAGTATAATGGAGTAAAACTTCTCTGAATCATCTTTGATACTATCCCAGACAGAATGAAACACTCACTGCTTAGCAATCACATATTGGCTTGTGTATACAGTCAATTATGTTATTTGCATTGGTAATGTTATTTAAATTCACCGCAAATACTGAATTACTAAATACTAAACTATTGCTCCTGAGGGAAACACAGGGTTAAGTTCCTGTGAGCGTCTGGTGTCAACATTTTCATCAACTAAAATGTCATTTGTGTTATATAGGTTCATTTGCAACATTGTAAAATAACCAGTCTCAACAGTGTTGAAAACCTGCTCTTACACATAACCCTTTTTCTGTATAACACTTAGCAGGCATTTTCTAAATTCTTTTGCAGCTTCTTGATCTGCAGAGCCTGTCTCACCTGAAAGTTTAACATTTTGCATGCCATTTTACCTTCTGAAGTGTGACAGCTAGCTAGTGCTAGCCAAGAAGAATTTAACATTTTTCTGACCCTTTGTAATGTGACCATAAATTTATTTGGCTTCCAGACTCACAACAATACTGTCCACTATGTTTTGTTTTGTTTTTTTCTAATCAGTCATCATCTCTTGAATCCACAAATTTTGTCACTATTCCACCTTCCTCACAGCTTCAGCAAGTGCCACGGATCCTTTGTAAACATGGAAGAAAGCTATCCACCTCACCTATGTTGAAGAACCACACTAGTGACAGAAGGACTTAGAGTGATAGCTGCTTGAATATTGTCTATTGATAATACTGCAAAAGAAGACCCAGGTATGAGAATTTGTCAAACTCCACAAGAAATGCTCTGCAGAAGCATTTTCAGTGTAAAAGTTCTCATAACCACCCCCTTAAAGCTAAGGGGCAGTGTATAAACCCTGCATGGATTTTAGATGGGGCTGGAAAATATTGAAACCCACAAATATCCATACTTTTTTTTTTTTATTTTTTTATTTTTTTTTTTTAATTTTATTTTGTCGATATACATTGTAGCTGATTAATGCTCCCCATCACCAAAACCTCCCTCCCTTCTCCCTCCCCCCCCTCCCCCCCAACAATGTCCTTTCTGTTTGCTTGTTGTATCAACTTCAAGTAATTGTGGTTGTTATATCTTCTTCCCTCCCCCCCCCGATTTGTGTGTGTGTGTGTGTATGTGTGTGTGTGAATTTATATATTAATGTTTAGCTCCCTCCAATAAGTGAGAACATGTGGTATTTCTCTTTCTGTGCACATACCATTTGGTTTTGAATTAATATGAGCATACAACTTACTCCCCTTCATAAAAGTATGGATATTTCAGGCACAGAAATATCCATACTTTTATGAAGGGGAGTAAGTTGTATGCTCATATTAATTCAAAACCAAATGGTATGTATTAAATCTTAGTCGACTTACTTCTCTCTCAATATAATTGTCTTGAAAGATAAGTTTTTTAATAGTAAATTTAGATAATGAGGTCTAGTACATCATTTTTGCAATAAAATAAGAGTGATGAAGAAATATATATGAGTAATTCCCTGTGTACCTCAACCTAAATGTAAGGGAAGGAGACAGACCAACTTAAGTCCAGGGATCAGGGATATTTTAAATACTAAATTCACCCAGTTCTGTTTACTGACATGATTGTCTATAGAGTCTTTGCTCTCTAGACACACATACAAATTACTTCCAAAAAAAAAAAAACTGTTGGAGCTGAAGAAAATTTTTTTCTAACATCTCTAGGTAAAAAAGGAAAAATATGTAACTGGTATTCTACATAAGTACAGAAAAATCAAGTGTAATACTTTAAGCTATTAAACAGAAATATGATTATATTTACTTCTGTAAGTATAAATTTCCAAGTTTTTATTTAGAATGAATATAACACTTTGTAAATAGAGTTGATATCAATAAAAAAGCATAAATATCATTTATGCTACAGTAATTGCTTTTCCCACTTCCTTCAGAGTAGCATACATCTTTTTAAAGAATGAGCAATTTGGATTTATTTTGAATATTTTTTTTCAATTATGAGAATTTTGCTTCAATTTGAATGTAGAGGTAGGATTTATTCTTGAGGAAACAGTTTGAGGTGACCAGGGTAGGTTCTGAGCAGCTGAAAAGAACAATAGCTAGTAAACTAACAAAGAAAAGGAACTATGTCACAAATAGGCAGAATTTCAGAAATGCAGTGAGATTTAATTGTCTTCCAAATATCACCCCACTAGTATTTGCCATTTTATCTGGAATTCCTATTATGAAAGTCTTTTTTTTTTTTTTTTTTTTTTTTTGGCTAAAACACTGTTTACAGGTGGCTTGATTTTCAAATATAGAGTAGTAGTCCTATTAATATTAACAACAACAACAACAGCAATAAGATGGCAATAATTTACCATAGGCCAGGCATTCCTGGAAGTGCTTTAGAATGTTTTGTTTCCTCCAACCTCCCACGTCTCTTCCCACATCATCACTCTCAGCTAATGACTTTACTTCTTATTTCATTGAGAAAACAAGAGCAATGAGAAGGAAGTCCCCACAAACTTCAACTACTGCATTTATCCACCTTGCTTTATCTATGACATCCACTGTGTCAGCCGTACTGTCCCCATAGACTAAACTTGCCCTTATCTAAGGTCAGCTCCCCACTAGAGCACTACTTCCTATGCTCACCCTTATAAGGGCCATTCCTCCCATCTCCCCTGTTTAATTAATTTCCCTTCTCTACGGAATCATTCTCCTTAGCATACAACCATGCTATTATTTTGTCGGGTCTGCTGCAGGCCGACCCGAACAGCCCTAGCCTCGTCCCTTTCGGTGGGCGAGCGAATGGCCTAGGATTCCTCTTTCCCTCCTGTCCCCTTTGGAAGGAGACAGGGAAGAGAGCCGTGAAGAGAGGTGAGCACAGCCACCAGCCCCAAAAACAGCCCGGTTAAAGGACACTCAGATGTGGCGGGGGTTCTGTCGAGCAGTTCCGTTTATTATCACACAAGCACTTGCTTTTAAAGGCAAATGGAGAAGGGAGGTTTTTTACATAATCTTATCAGCCTAAAGGTCAAGAGAGCATGCATTCTGTCTCAATGCCTAGCTATTGCAACCTCGAGCGCAGAAGCACGTATTTGGCCAATAAGGGCTAAGGCAAGGTTCCCGCAGACATCCCCACCCTACTTCCTCCTGGCGCCGTCTTAGGCTGCCACATTAATACGCCCTTGTGGGCCCATAATGGCGCCACTTGTAATGTCACTTAAGGTGGCATTAGTTTTTAAAGCCCGACATTATTTCTCTTTGTAAAAAACATTAAAATTCTTCTTAATTCCATAACCCCTTTTAACTACTGCCCCATTGCTCCTGCTTCCCTTCTCTTTACAGCCAACATTGATGACCACTTTATGTCCTGTCCTCTCATTCTGTCTTGCAAACATTTCAATCTGACTTTGATCCCTGCTACTCCACCAAAATTGCTAAATTGAGAATACCCATGACTTTTACCTTCAAAACCCAGTCATCACTGATTATATCCAGCACATTTGTACAGTGATCATGTAGTCCTGATGCTGTTGTAACTAGCAATACTATTTAAAATACTCCATCACTCAGTCTACCCTAAGATGCATCTTTCACTTCACTTTCAGGACAGCTCACATTCAATTTCCTGGCTCACTCTACCTATTTCTTCTCTGTTCTCTTCTCTGATTCCTTCTAATGGCAAAAATTACTAATCATTTTAGTACCTCAGAATTCAGTCCTCGTCTTTCATCTCTTCCTTGCTGACCTTGTCTAGTCTCATGACTTCAAATACTATCTATGTGCTTTTTACTCTCAAATTTCTGTCTAGAATCCTCACCTCTCCTTGGACTCAAGTATGAAGTATCTAACGGCTAAGTCTGACACGGCCCTTGGGGTGTCTAAGCATTATATACCATTGGCTATCTAAAACTGAATTCTTCATATCCTCCAGCCTCAATCCTGCTCCTCTCACAGTCTTATGTGTCATTCCTTCCAGTTTTGTAGGCCAAAAATCTTTGTACCCATCTTTCTTCCACATGCCACATACATCAGCAGTTCTTCTCAGGTCTGCTTTCATCATGCATCCAGAATCTGACTACTCATTGCAATTTTCATTGCTACCCTAATCCAAACAATGCAAGTAATCCAATCTCACCTGCGTCATTGCAGCTGTTTTCTGGTTCTGCTCGTGTCACACATACTTTCACTCCCTACTGTCTCTTGTCCACACAAGTAGTCAGAGTGTTACTTTTCAAACATAGTGTAATTCACTCCTCTCTAAAGACTCCAGTATCTTCCTTTTCCACTCAGAGAAAAAGAACAAAGCCTAGGATGACACAGTTTTGTGAAACATTCTTTAACTTGTCTGCTACCACTTTCTCCTCACATCTATTGTAGCCATACTTGCTTCCTCTTTGTCCCTTGAACACATTGGGTCTACTCAAGCCTCAGAGCCTTGGGACATTCTGAGCCCTAAGAATGTAACACTTGTTCCCTAAATACTCAGTTGGCACACTACCTCATTTTTGTCTCTTTTCCCAAATGTCAATTCAGTGGAGCTTGCCCTATATAAAATTTCACCCCTGCATGCACAAGCCCTTACCATTTTTCCCTACTTTTCTAGGGTTCCTGCAAACTTCTTTGATACTATTTATTTTACTTATAGCTGTTTTTTTTTTTCTTTCCTCACTAAAATGTAAGTTTTATGAGAGAGGTAATTTTTATCTATTTCTGTTTATTGCTGTATCCACAGGACATTAACTAGGACTAGAATACTTTGCCAGCACTTGATAAATACTTTTTGAGTGATAATAACAATTACAATTATATGCACCATACTGTTCCTAGTGTTTTACAGGGTTGTTTAGTCCTCTCAAAAATCTCATGGTAGGTATTCTCAATTTTATTTACAGACAGTCTTAGAGAGCTTAAACAACTTTTCAAAGGTGAATAACAAATAGTTATGGTGCCAAATTTTAAAACTGGAGGTGCTGGGCCAAAATTCTAAGTTATAAATCTAATAGAATTAACATTTATATTGACATAATGCTAATTTATAAGAGCTGTAACTATGAAAAGTAGAGTATATGTCTTGATTCAGTGGGATTCCAGAAATTAATTCCTGAATAGGTCAAAGAATAGAAATCTCTAGGGTGGATATTTCCAATTTGTGCTGTAATAACTGGGAGAGCCAAGGAAGCCAGATTGAATCATAGACTTAGCAAATGTGCTCTACATGATAGAGAAGCAACAAAGGCTAGCATTGTGAAGGTATTATTTACATAGAACCTGTCTTGGATGAGTTATAATCAAACACCTTTAGATCATCTTGTGTTTATAATGAACCAATATATTAAGTCATGCTTTGTTATTTTATCTAATCTTCATGAATATTTTATTTAAATAATCTTTTATTTTATTTCACAATTTTTAAATAGTAGTATAAAGTTGGATTGTTTTACCATTCATCTGAAGACTTACATGCCACTACAATCTAATCTTTTAAAAATGCTGAATAGTTGTAGAAAGTGTCGATCTGCTTACTCAAAAAATTATTTGTACTTTTTTTTTATTCTGGTAGTAATCAAGAGTTTGTTTTTTTTCCTCCAAAGTGGTCCATACTGTGTACATTTTAATTGGTAGCTAATTTCTTAAAAAAGGAATTCAAATAGAAAAATTCCAAGAAGAAAATACAATCTTATCTCATCCAATTACATAGCAAGTTAGGTCCTCAATAAGATCAACAAGAATACGTGTTTTCCTTTCCAGAATTCTTCCAAATGTTGCTATCCAGAAGACAGTTTCAGTTCTAGTTGCCTTTTTCATACCTTTGGAACTGGAACATAGACATGACCTGTGAGTTTGGAAGACTTCTCAGAAACTGAATAATAATTCTTTGACTACAAAATTTTCATGGCACCCCAAGGTTCTAGTTCTTTAAAGAAGGAACTTAATTAACACACACATGCACATACAAGATCATTTCTTCTATGCATGACATCATTTTTTCTTATTTATCCCCAAAATTTAGCTTTATCCTGAGAGGAAATACAAACATATTGAAAAACCTGATCAGGTTGTCACTTTCTACTTAGATTTGAAAAAGACAAAAATAATTGGAAAGCGATTCTATGTTCATGGATTAGAAAAATAATTGTTAAAATGCTTTTACTACCAAAAGGGATCTACAGATTTAACGCAATCCCTATCAAAATACCAATGACATTTTTAATAGAAATTGAAAAGCAATCCTAACATTTATATTTAACCATAAAAGACCCCAAATAGAGCAATCTTGAGCAAAAAGAATAAAGCCAGAAGCATCATACTACCTCACTTTAAAGTATATTACAAAGATATAATCACAATAGTGTGGTACAGGCATATAAACAGATACATAGACTACAGTGAATTGAATGGTCCCCAAAGTTACTGGACCTTAACTCCGACTGTGACTGTTTAGGGTGGAAAATCCTATTATGGTGATTGAAAGGTGGGGCCTTGAAGAGGCGATTAGATTCTGAAGACCTTGCCTTAGTGAATGTATTAATAATGGTGGTCATGGGCATGGTCTGAGGACTTTAAAAAAAGAGTGCATGAAGAACTATCTCTCTCTGCTCCTCCATTCTGCCATGTGAGACCCCTGGGTCACTGTCACCACCAACAAGGCCTTCACCAGATGTGTTCCCTGGACTTTAGACTTCCAGCCTCTGAAACTGTAACCAATAAATTTTATTTTCTTATAAATTACCCAGTTCCAGGTATTTTGTTATAAACAACGGAAATGGACAAATACATAGAACAATGGAACAAAATAGAGACCCCAGAAATAAATCCACATATTTATGACCAATTGATTTTTGACAAAAGTGTCAAGAACACACAATGGGGAAAGAACAGTCTTTTCAATAAATGGTGTTGGGAAAGCTGGATATCCACAGGCAGAAGAATAAACTTAGACCCTTGTCTCATCCCATATTCAAAAATCAATTCAAAGTAAATTAAAGATTTAAACTTAAGACCTGAAACTCTAAAACTACTAGAAGAAAACATAGGACATGACATTGTCTGGGCAATGATTTTTTTGGATATGACGTCAAAAGCAGAGGCAATAAAAACAAAAATAGAAAAATGAGATTATACCAAACTAAAAAGCTTTTTGCACAGCAAACAATCAACAAAGTAAAGAGATAACTTATAGAATAAAAGAAAACAATTGTAAATCATATATCTAATAAGGGAATAATACCCCAAATATGTAAGGAACTCAACTTAATAACAAGAAAAGAACCAAATTAAAAATGGGAAAAAGACCTGAATAGACATTTCTGAAAAGAAGACATACAAATATTTAACAGGTATATGAAATAATTCTCAACATCACTAATTATCAAGAAAATGCAAATTAAAACCACAAAGATATACTACCTTGTATTAGTCCATTTTCTGTCACTTACAACAGAATACTTCAAACTGGCTAATTTATAAAGAAATAAAATTTATTTCTTCAGTTTGGGAGGCTAGGAAGTCCATAGCTCAGGGAGTGTATCTAGTGAAGGCCTTCCTTTGGGTGGGATTTCTCTACAGGGTCCTGTGGTAATGCAGGGTCACATTGTGAGGATGTCAAGACCTCTCTCATGTGCTCCTTATAAAGCCACCAGTCCACACCCATGATAACTTATTACTCCGTGAACGGATTAATCCATTCATGAGGGCAATATCCTCACAATCCAATCACCTCTCAAAGGCCCCAACTTTCAAATATCATAGTCAGATTTCTCACCCTCTTAACTGTTACAGTGGGGATCAAGGTTCCAACACATGAACTTTTGGGGGACACATTTGGCCCATAGCACACCTCACACCTGTTAGAATGGTTATTATCAGAAAAATAACAACAACAAGTGTTGTTGAGGATGTGGAGAAAACGCAACTCTTACACACTATTGGTGGGAATATAAATTACTACAGCCATTATGGATAACAATATTGTGGCTCCCAAAAAACCACAACTATTATATGATCCAGCAGTCCCACTATTGGGTGTATATCCAAAGGAAATGAAGTCAGTATGTCAAAGAGTCATCTCCAACTATCATGTTTATTTGTTTATTGCAGCATTATTCACAATAAATAAGATACAGAATCAACCTAAGTATTCATCAGTGGATGAAGAGATAAAGAAAGTGCGGCATATATATGTACTATTTGACCATAAAAAAGAGGAGTATTCTGTCATTTGTGACAACATGGATGAACCTGGAGGTCATTATGTTCTGTGAAATAAGCCAGGCACAGAAAGACAAATATCACATGACCTACCTTACATTGTTGGAATGAGAACAGAAGCCATGCTGGGACCTAAAACCGCACTGGCTGTAGGCAAAGTTTTAAAAGATTTTTTTTTTCTTTTTTTTTTTCTCTGAGTTCCCACTTTTCCCATGGTTATTTGATATTTTGAACCTTGGTTAAGGGGCAAGATGACATTATTTACATGAATATAAAGTTGCTTTCCAGCGGCCTGAAGCTGTGGACTTGCACATACTATCCAGACCCTGAGATAAGGATAAGAGCAGAAACCAGATGAGGCCTTGGTGAGACCTTGTTCCTGACTCTTAGACGTAGACCCCTTGTAGTGCATGTGCCACTCCCTCCTGCTTTTTCATAAGCATGAGCCATGACTACTGGATGTAATTCCCTTAAATTACTTTGCTTCTTGTCATTTCTAAACCTGCCCCATGTGGTTGTATGACAGGCAACTACCCCTTCTTCAAGGTTCAGCTCCAATATTTCACTCCCCAGAACTGCTTCCCTGAAATCTTCAGCTTCCTTGTCAATAATACTTCTTCCTCTGTTCAACTAGATTCCTGTAACCATGTTTCTCACTTCCGTAAGCTTCATGTTGGACATGACTTGTGGACAACCTGACAATTCCTGAGTCACCTTGACTTGGCTTCATACCTCCCTCATCACCAGTCCCCCTCTTCAGGAGGAGCCCTTCTCCTGGGGGCATGCTTCTCAAATACAAACCCATACATCTATATATCACATGTAAAAATATCCTATTTCACCTATATTTTTTAAAGGCTAGTATTATAATGAAATATAGCACTCAGAAATAAAATCTTTAAAAAAAATAACCATATTATTTAGGTATTATTAACATACAAAAAGGTATATGTCTTAGTCTGTTGGGACTGCTATAACAAAATACCATAATCTGGGTAGCTTATAAACAAAAGAAAGTATTTTTTTTACAGTTCTAGTGGATGAAACATTGAAGGTCAAGCTGCTGGCAGATTCAGTGTCTGGAGAGGGCTGCTTTCTGGTTCATAGATGGCACCTTCTCACTATGTCCTCACATGGTGGAAAAAGCAAGGCACCCCTATGGGCTTCTTTTATAAGGGCATTATCCCTTATGATCTAATCACCTCCCAAAGTCCCCACCTTCAAACACTATCACATTGACAATTAGGTTCCAACATGTGAACTTTGGAGGGAAACAAAATTCATACCACAGCACTGCATATATGTAATGAATACAACTTAATGAGTTTGAAGACAAATATACATTTGTTAAACCATAACCACAATCTATGTCATAAACATCCATCACCAGAAAAATAATATAAACAAATCTTGTTGATTATAAAAGAGAGCTTTTGAAAAGTTCTATCTAAAATATTCTTCCTTTGATGGTATTTCTATTTGATGATTCTGTTAGTTTGTTTTCTGTTGCTTGTAACAGAATACCTAACACTGTGTAGTTTATAAGAAAATGAAATTTATTTCTTACAGTTTTGGAGGCTGGGAAGTACAAAGTTTAGGGAGTGCACCTAGTGAGGGCGTTTTGCTTGGCAGGGACTTTCTGAAGAGTCCTGAGGCATCACAAGGTATCACATGGAGAGAGTGGCACGAGTGTGTGTTTATGAACATGCTTCTTTCTCTCCTTAGAAATCCACTAATGCCACTTCTGTGATAACCGATTCATTCATTAATCCATTAATCCATGAATGGATTAATTCATTTCTGAGGACATAGCCCTCATGGTCCAATTGCCTCTTACAGGCCCCACCCCTCAAATACCATATTGAAGATTAAGTTTCCACATGAGCTTTGGAAGGGACAAACCACTTCAATGATAAATCAGGAAAAATAGAAATAATCAGGAGGGAGGGACATGTGAGATAATAATAATAGAGTAAAATGTGTTTTTTCAACCTTCCCTGTTTTCTTTTGTATAAGCTTTCTCTGTTTGTAATATTCCTGTCTGGTAAATGGCCTTATGTTTGATGATACATATGGTTTTGCAAGGCTATATAAAATACAAGACACATTAGTTTTTACTTCATATGTTTTTATTTATCAGAGTGGTATTCTTTATATATATCCATAAGTTTATCTTTTTATTTATTTTTTTCTATAAAGAGAACACTAAAATAGATAGTGTGACTTTTGTTTGTTTATTTCACTTTAAGAATCTCCAGATTTATTTAAAGAATGGGAGCAGCTGTCATTTGGGTTGGAGAGTTTATTCATTTTGAAATGCCTGGCTGCAAGCAGGTATGTTTGCTTTGCATGACTAAGGTCCACATTTGCACAAGTATTCCTTTCAAATATTTTTCTATTTATGGGAAATTTTTCTAAGGATGTTTTGATCCAATCTCTTGGTTCTATGCCAGGAATGTATATAAAGCCCAATGATTTAAATTGATTTTGCCTAAAATCATTGAGTAAAAAAATAAAATGTCATTCTTCTAAGAGAAAGGCAAGATTTGTTGAGTTACGGGAACTGCAAAGACTTGTAGAAACATCAGTGCTAAACACCAGAAATTTGGAATATAAGTTGAGAACTATCTAAAGAAAAATAAACTAACCACGCAAAATATCCTGATGATAATAGAAATAACTATTACCACATTTCTGACAATGTAGAATATTAAACATTTTGCATGCATTATTCCATGGAGTCATCACCAAAGTGTTTTGTGGTCCATATAATTATCATCATTTCCAAAATGGAAGAACTGAGATTTAGACATTTATTGTAGCTTGCTTATTGTTACATAATTGGTAAATGGCAAAGTAAGAACTGAAACCCAAATATCTAACCCCAAAGTTACAATGTATCCACTGAAAACCACAAGACACTACTAAAGAGAAATAGAGTTTGGGCCACTTTTCATAAATAAATAATAAAAACAAAATTTAGAGGAAAGAGATATTTTTGGTTTGGATGCTCATAGAGACTCTATAAGATCTAGACATTACCACGAGTATTAGTTTTCTATTTTTGCTGTAACACATTACTATAAACATTATGACTTAAAACAACACAAATTTATTATCTTAACGTTCTAGAGGTTCTAAGTATGGCATGGATCTCGCTGGGCAGAAATCAGTATGTTGGCAGAGTCGTGTTCCTTTCTGGAGGATATAGAGAAGACTCTTTTTCGAGCTTCCAGAGGCTGCCGCATTCCTTGGTTCATGTCCCTCTTCCTCCACCTTCAAAGCCCGCATTGATGGGTTTAGTCCTTTTCACATCACATCAATTCAACGGTTTCTTCTGACTCTTTTCTACATTTAAGGACCTTTGTGATTATGCTGGGCCTATCTTGATAATCCAGGATAATCTCACTATGTTTATGCCAGTTGATTAGCAAATTTAGTTCTATTTGCAATCTTAATTTATCCTTTGCCATGCACCATAATGTACTCACAGGTTCCAGGGATTAGGACATTGTCATCCTTTGGTGGCTATCATTCTGCCTACCACACCACATTTAATTTTATTCAGAGCATAGAAAAATTTGATATTGCAGAATTAAGTGCAGAATCAGTTACCTTCAAAGATCTATTTTCTTAAAGACAATAGCTTACCAGGTTCTATAATCAGTAGTAATTGATATCAAAATAATGAAATTGTTTCTAATCAGTAATAGCATTCAATATACGCTTCATGTGTATGGCTGTCATGATACAAAGTTTATGTGAATGAATAAAGGACATCAACAGACACAGTTTATTGAAAAATGATATAGAAAAATTAAGAAGAGATAACCTAGCATTCTTTCATACTTTGAATATGAACCATGACCCTAGGGTTCTTTAGGGAAATGTGAATGTATGGAAGATATCATTATTGTGGAGTAAAGATTTTATCAGTCATAGAAATTCCTTTTTTGTATTCAAGTAGTAGTATTTTTTCTTCCCCCAATCCAAGACTGATCTGGAGACTGTGACTACATACGTGCCTAGCAAAACTGGTGTAGGAACTCAAAGTTTACCAATAGTTAGGGTAAAGTGAAGGATAATTTCTTAAGATTTCTGTGTGTGTGTGTGTGTGTGTGTGTGTGTGTGTGTGAGTGTGTGTATGTGTGTGTGTGTGTGTGTGTATGCGTGTGTGTAGAAAGAGAGAAAAAGATAAAGAGAGAAAGAAAGAGAAGAATAGAGAGAGAAGAGAGAGAGAGACTGCTTCACATCTGGATTACTCTCATTCTTAATTAGCAATTTTTTGCAATAATAGACATGTTGGTAAAGAGTTTTAGGCCACAGATATAATATTCTTACTTCTAGTAGTTCTCCAGAAAATTTTCTTATAGTTCCTTCTTATTTATTCATTTCTTCTCCTATATTTACTTTTCCTGTACAGATATAGGAGAAATCAATATTAGAGATTAGTGTTGAAGAAAAATGCATGACAATAGTGAAACAAAACTTGAGGTGGCATTCACAGGGCGATGTGTACTGTTGCTAACTTCTCTCTAACTACTCATGCGTAAGTAGGTAATAGTATCTGTTCATCACTGTAACTTGAGATGTGCATGTCTTCAGTGTCAAAATAAAAATAGAAGAAAATCCATAATCAATTGAGAAGTTTCTCATATTAATTCCCAAAACAGGAATTATAATAACATAATTTACTAATATCTAGCTGTGTATAAGTATTAATGCACATCATCCAGTTATGCCTTTAGTACAGGCTTTACGATTTTAATAAGTTATTCTTCACTTCAAAATAGATTTAAAAATGATTTCAGAAACTATTTTTATTTCTGTTTCCTCAGCAGTATTTAGAATAATTTATGACTTGCTGTATTTGTCTTGAGAGTGAAATTGACTGCACAATGTAGCCTTTATGTCATTCTTTGTTTCAACAGTTTATATCTTAATGTCACAAATAAACAAAAGTCTATGAAATCCCACAGCAACTATGCCAACTCAGCAATATTTTGTTGCCACTTATTCTTTTTTTCTTTCTTCTTTTCATATGGGAACTTTACAATTTGTAAGACATAAAGAATATATTAAAATAATTCTTAGACTTCTGGTCACAACACTGGGATAAGTACTCACACTGGAAGTGCAGCATAGAATACAAGGAATAAAAACATAATAATGAAGGAAATGGAAACAGGATGGAGGCAGGGAGCGGGAAGATGGGTCACAGCTGGCATGAGGATGAGTCAGCAAAGGAGGCAACAGAAGTGGTCCCGAATGCTCTTTGCTGACGTCTTACAAGATACCTAGGTTGAAGTTAAGTGCATAGGTGAAGAATTACGTGTAGGACTGAAAAAAGAAATGCTATTTAAAGGTTTATCTACACAACAGCTACCATACAAATTATCTTCTCTCAACCTCACACTCAGAATTCTTACTTTTTAGGGAGGGGAACAGTCTAACAGTCAGCTCCCTGCCTGCATGCACTTAAACAAATCACACCCTGTTTTTGTTTTCATGCAGTTTCCCACCCAGGGGGAAGAAGCTTTGGGAAAATAGTTCTATGTATAATGCAGAATGGGAAACTCCCTTTGGCTTCATTATGAAATTCCACCTAGCCATTCATTCCAGAAAATAAATCAACAATCAGGATTCATCACATCAGCTTGAAACACAAGAAGCATGAAAACTAAGACTGAGATGGAGAAACTGATCCTGGTATAATCAGAAACAATTAAGGAGTGTAAGATAACTTAAGGAACAAAAACTGTAAAATTACAGTCTTTCAACATGTGGTGAAACATAGTATATGCTCATAAGCAAGAAGAAAAACAATTAAAGGAAAACAAAGAGCTCTTTAAAAACCATATATATTAGAAAATCAAGAGTGACTCTCATCCCCACCCCCCCACCCCCCAAAAAATATATATATATATGACAGCTATTTACAAACCAAAATAGCTCAGAGATATAGGCAGCTATTTACAAACTAAATTAGCTCACAGAGGGCTCAAGGGCCCATTAAAGAATTTGCAGCCACACAGTGGAGTAGGAAGGAAGGAAGGGAGGGAGGGAGGGAGGGAGGGAGGAAAAAAGAAAGACAAAGGCTATCAGTATCAGCCACACAATGAGAAGCACCAGGGTCCCCCAACAGCCTGCTCTTCAGGGCACACCAGCATTTCCTGCCACTGAGGTAACCAAAAGATATTCCTGCCAGGGAACCTCAGAGAGAGATGTGGCTACACACTCCTCTTCCACCTAAACTATTCCAGAATCCTATTAACCAATTATCTGCTGTTTAGATTGACCCCTTTTAGTCTACCATCAAAGTGCTTTTCTGAAATGCGAAATTGATCTTATCGTTGCCTGTGGCATGAGGTTCACAGTTCACAGAAATTCAAGGATTTATACTGCATTTATACACCACTATTTGTTGATGAACTTGTTTCTTTTGTGTTAGTTGGTATTATTATATGTTAACAGAATTTGTAAAGAATAAGTAGTGTTCTATCTGTTGGTCTAGCATGATTAGAGCCTAGTAAATTCAAAGAATCTCGCATTCTTTCTTTAAAAAATTGTGCTTTAGTCCAAAGTGACTTTGGTAATTTTTGAATCATGTAAACCTAAGATCTGCCTTAATTTATTAAGTAGGGCAGAAAAAGATCCGTCATGTTTCCTCAATATTATCACCTATTGTCATTGTCTATAACCATCAATTTAAAGGATAAAATATTTTTACATTATGATGTCCAAAATTGAAAACTATGAGCTAGATGCCAATATGCCCACAGGAAAATTAAAAAGTTTATGCTTTCATCACATAGCTTCCTCAAACAACTTGATTTTACTTGATTTCTGAGAAGTGAAAAAAATCAAATATACGTTACACACACACACACACACACACACACACTATATATATATATAAACGGTGAACAGCTCTGTAAAAATATTATGTGTTGAGATTAAAGATACCCAGGTGTATTAGTCTGTTTTTGTGTTGCTATAACAGAATTACCTGAGACTGGGTAATTTATAAAGAACAGAGGTTTATTTGGTTCACGGTTCTAGGACAGCTGAATCTGGCATGGACCTCAGGCTGCTTCTTCTCATGGTGGAAAGTGGCAGGCAGCTGGTGGGTACGAGCAGATCACATGGCGAGAGGAAGCAAGCGAGAGAGGAGGTGCCAGGGTCTTTTAAACAACAAGCTCTGGTGGGAACTAATGGAGCGAGAACTCACTCATTAATCTCCTCTTCCCCAGGGAGAGCATTAATCCATTCATGAGGGATCTGCCCCCATGACTCAATCACTTTCTAACACTGCCACATTGTGCATCAGATTTCCACATGAGTTTTGGGGGAACAATACATCGAAACTCCATCACCAGGGGAAATGGGCTTCTATTTTACATGGTGCGGACAAGGAAGCCCTCTTTGACCTAAAGACATTTGAACAGAAAACAAGTTTTAAAGGTTCTGTTGGATTCTTTTTCCTATTATCGATTTCAATTTCTTCATAACTGTAGGTATTGCAAGAACCTATAATTGCTGTGACTGGACAATTATTTAGGTCTAATCTGTGTTCATGTTAAGATTCTCATGATTTCTCCTGTATTTTTTAGTTGTTCTTCAATAGTGCTTATCTTTTTCATGACTAGTTATAGACTTCTTTTTGCATTTCCTCCACTACTTTCCCATTAATTTTAGTCTCATGAGATTGCTCAATGTTTCCTTCAATTGCCATGTCTTCTTTATGATTTTCTGTCTCTAGTAAATCCAGGAAAGTAATGAATGCCTGTTTCCTATGTGTGATGGGCAAAATAATGGTCCTCTACAGATCTCATGTCCTAATCTCTAGAGTCTGTGAATATATTGTTACATGTCAAAGGGGAATTACTATTGTAAATCCAGTTAAATTTGTTAATCAATCAATTTTAAGATAAGAAGATTTTCTTGGTTTCCTAGGTGAGTCCAATGTAATCCAAAGGGTCATTAAAAGGGGAAAAAGGAGACACCTTGACTTTAGCCCAGTGGGACCTGTTTCAGACTTCTTAACTACAGAACTGTTAAGATCAGAAATTTCTGCTGTTTTAAGCCGCTAAGTTTAAGGTAAGTTTTTGTAGCAGTAGTAGAAAACTAATAATAGACCATGTTAACAACAAAATACCTCTTTTTTTCTTCAAATTGATCTTTTGCACCTGACTTAGATTCACCACTAGAATTAGTACTCATTGCTATTGTATTGAGAAAGGCATTTTAATGTATTTTGTGGAAAGTTTATTTGTAGAGGCCAAGGGAAGCCATCCCCTTTAGCCCCTTGAAGGTTCTCTGAAAAATTACCTGATAAACACAGATTAATATAAAGAAAACACATAACAAATTTATTTGATCACGGTTTTACATGACCCGGGAGACTTCAGAATGAAGACACAAAGATATAGGGAAAGATGTCCCTATTTATGCTTAGGTTCTGTGAAGTAGGAACAGCCGTGTAGAAATGTGATTTGACAAGAAATGTGTAATCTAATGCTAATAAACTGGGTGGGGAAACCTAGCAAGATCTGTCTGTTTAGCTTCTTCTTGTCCTCTCTGTCTTACATTCATTCTTCCAGCATATGTGGCAGGACCCTTTCTGGAATGGGGTGTTATTGATATAGAAAGTGCTCAGTTTCTCTGGGTTCAGGTTACAGGACATGCTTCTGGGTTTCCAGCCAGTCCCTGAGGTCTCAGGCCCCCTCCTCTGAGATCTCCCCTGGAGGAAAGTCACTGTTGCCAGTTAGACCTACTTTTAGCACTAACATGGGGAAAATGAGACTACAAGGGGCTGGCTTATGCAAATAAGCCAGTGGCTGTGCATGCTCAATAGAACAGAATATTTTTGAATATGCCTGGTGCATGTGAAAGGGTCTGACCAATGAACACTGACTGAGCATGTGCAAGACTAAATGTTATGTTATTCATTAGACAGAGAAATTATAAAAGCCAAATCCCATCCAAAGGCAGGTTGTTTTTCACTTTCCTGGAGGCAACCTGCACTTGACTGGCTGAGGCGTGTATACTTTACTTTGTGCGAGTGCTGCTCATTCTCTCGAGCCAGCCTGCACTTTGTACTGACCTTTAAATATGTTTTTCTTGCTTTTTGTTAAACTTGATGTCTGTACTGAACTTATGTTTTAAACTTGGTGTGGGCCCTGCTCAATCTCTGGAGCTATGCCACACTCTCTCCGTGGAAACTGTATTTCTTATTTGATATAGTAAACTTGTTCTCACTTTCTACTGTGATTCTGCCCTTGAATTCTTTCCTGTGGTGGAGTCAAGAACCTGGTAAGAATATGGGGTTGATTGAGGCCAACTATTAGGCCCCTGGACCCTACCTCCGACACCATTATGATCTACGATCAGACAGGGTAGATCAGAGAATTTCTTTAGGGCCAGCTCCAAGAGGGGGAAGATTAGAGTATATCTGTGACCCACCTTTTGGAAGAGGGATTCTAGTTTCTATGGCTTCCCGCAGGGGAGAATGAGGCTGAGAGACAGGAGGGCAGGGGAAGGTCGAAGAAAAACTTTGTTTCTGAGGCTGCTTCTGGGGCCTTCACTTTGGGGCATTGCTTTCTGGACCGCAAGAATTAATGATTGGGACCTCAAGTATAACAAAAAATAATTAACAAGCAAGAAAGTGGGTACATTGCTCACTCTTGGGAAATCATATTGAGAATCTTATTTTTCAAAACCCATCAACTCAGGGGCCTATCTCTTTATCCATATGTAGTCATTATTGCACAAATATAAACATATATTTATATATTTAGGGCTATATATTCTGATTTTCTCTGAGTACTTAAGGTCTTCTTCATGTTTTGGTGATATGTTTTGGCTCTGTTTTCCAGCTAAACAACCTCAACATTCCAGAAACCCCATAACCCAATGTTGAACTCTGCATACATTTGTATTAGGCCAATCTTTCTTCAACAGAACTTTCAGAGAGAAGTAAAGAAATATGGCTTCTCTACAAGTGTCAGGGAATTTGTCAACATACATATATTTGTTTTTCTTTTTTTTCTTTTTCCTAACATTTATCCAAACAAGGACAATGCCATTGCCCCAAGGAACTTAGTAGATAAGATCAAATTCTGCTCTTAGGAAATATAATATTCCTCTTTACACTAGTATCTCAGCAGAAGAAAAAAAAGAATCAACATCTGACATATACTATTTTTCTAAAGATTAGAAGATATTTGGGCCTATGTCCTGTGAAGGATTTCATCATTACTGTAATCATCTTAAGTAAAGTTTATTTATATATAACATATATACAGAAAACTGAACTAACAGATATACAGCTCAATAGATTAATATATATGTCTAGGATAACAATAACTCTGTAATAAAATATACGTTCATCTTTATTAGATACTGCCAGTTTTCACCAATTGTGCCGATTTAAATTTTCCTTATTGGTGAATCAGAGTTCCACTTGCCCCACATCCTTGCCACCCTTGACACTTAACAGAATGACTCCTTTATCATTATGAATTGACTTTCTGTATCCCTGGTAACATATCTTGCTCTCAAATCTACTTTGGCATCAATATAGTAAGTCCTGTTTTCCTTGTATTAGAGTTAACATGATGTATTTGTTTCTGCATTTTGACTCTTAAACTATCTGTGTCTTTATATTTAAAACTTGTTTCTCATAGACAGCATAGAGTTGTATCTTTCATTTTTAGCCGAATTACTAATCTCTGCCTTTTAATTGTGGCATTAGATAATTTACATTTAATGTGTTTATACTTGAATTTAAATCTTTCACCTTGTTCTTTGTTCTATTCCTCTTGTGATGTTTTCCCTTTCCTTCTTGGTTTTATTGATAATATGTTGTATCATTTTGTTTTATGTCATTTATTGTCTACCTCTTTGTTTTGTCATTTCAGTGCTGGATACAGGATTTAGATTATATGTTTTTAACTTATTGTATTATACCTTCAAGTGATATTATATTACTTCATATGCAGTATAAGTACTTTTGAACAGTACGTCTCTACCCCCTCCTCATCCTTGTCCTACTGTGTTCAAACATTTTATTCTACATATGATATAATCAACATATATTATTACTTTTGCTCAAATTTCAGTTACCTTTTGAACAAATTATTTTAAAAATAAGAATAAGAGTTTTTAACAATGTACTGTATATTTGTCCACATATTTACTATTCCCAATTCTCTTTATTTCTATATGTAGATCATATTTTTTTTTTAATCTGTTATCATTTTCCTTCTGCCTGAATGGCTTTATTTTAAATTTATGGTTCTACTAGTCTGGTGATGATAAATTCTTTCTGTTTTTACAGAGCTGAAAAATAATTGCTTTGGTTTTAGTAGGATATTTTTCTGGTTTAGAATTTTTGGTTGACAGATTTTTTTCTTTTTTTACTTAAAAATGTCACTTTATTATCTTCTGACTTGCAATTTTTCTGATACAAACTCTGTTCTCGTTTTTTGTTATTTTGTTCATAGTACATTTTCTCCCTATGTGCTTTTAAGACTTTTTAATCACTAGTTTTAAACAGTTCAATTTGATGCCCTTTGGTGTATTTTCTTCATTTTTCTTGTGATTAGGCTTCATTAAACTTAGATCGGTGGATTTTTATTTTTCATTGAATTTAGAATTTTTCGCAAATTTTTTTCTAAAACATTTTCTTTAATTTCTTCTCTTCTTCTGAAACTTCACTTAGATTTACAGTAGGCCATTTAGAGTTGCTCACTGGTGCTAGGTTAATTTTTTTTTTTTTTTTTAATTTTCTTTCTCCTTTTGTTTCATTTTGGGTAGTTGCAACTGCTAAGCCTTTACATTTTCAAACAATTTTTTTTGCAACATATCATCTAATTTTAATCCTGTCACGTGTCTTTCTTTTTTTTTTTTTTTTCTTTTAATCTCAGGTATTGTGTATTTTTAATGTCAATGTCTAAATTGCTCAGTGTAGGTCTGGTTATAATTTCAAATATCTTCTTATTATACTCAGATTTCCTCTTCTTTCTTTTCCTCTCCTTTTTAAATATATGGAGTATATTTATAATAGTGTCATTAAGTTCCTTTAACATTAATTCAATCATCCATGTCACTTTTTAAAATATAGATTAGCTTGCCTTTTCAGTATTTTTGTTTCTGTGCATTCTTGAAATTTTTTATTGATGCTGTTTTGGCTCCCTTCCTTGTGTTATCTGGAAACTCTCTTTAAGCAGTTTGACAGAACAATTATAGGGCTGTTCTTGGTTGTTTCTCTTCTCTCAGTGAAGTCTGTCCTTTTCAGCCTGTTTTCCAGTGAAAGCCATTGGTTTTATGTATCTTACCTAATTTTTTAGTTGTGTATGGTAGAGGAGGTGGCAAACTTAGTGCCTGTTATTTACCCTGGCTGGATATGTTCTGTTTTGTTCTGTTTTTCTTAATATTAAATCAACTTTTTAGATGTTGGAAGTTTCTTTGGATCTCTCATCTTTCATATTCTTCTAGAAATTTGGTAAGGTCTCTTTCTTCCTCCTCCTGTGGAAATGAAATATTTTAAAATACATTTTTTCGGCTGATATTCATAGTAAGTATTATTTTCTTCTGTATAGTATTCTACTTTTAAGTCTCCAATATGTTTTACTTTGTAACTAGCTTTTGCCTTCCAGATTCCACTGATTCTCAGAGATAAAGACTGAACCAATGCATTCCTTCAGCCACAGCTAAAATAAATTTTTGTACCATCCACCTCTCCTAAGATCACC
Source organism: Cynocephalus volans (assembly GCF_027409185.1). Taxonomy (NCBI): domain Eukaryota; kingdom Metazoa; phylum Chordata; class Mammalia; order Dermoptera; family Cynocephalidae; genus Cynocephalus; species Cynocephalus volans. The sequence continues at coordinate 114,798,240 of NC_084468.1, read as the reverse complement.
TCTCCTTTCCTCAAATTCTTCAACACTTCCATAGCTATATTTCAAAATCCTCCATTACTGTTTTTCCACTGTTTTCCTTCATTTATTCATCTTCATTGACTAATTCCTTCTTTTTAAATTAATTCTCAGCAGGAGGACCATCCACAATAGTAGCCAAAAAGGAAAATAGACATAAGTATGCATACAGCAGAAATCATTATTTGGGTAGCTCAATTAGCTAACCCCCAGTATTAACACTTTTCATAGTAATGCACTTCGTATTTATACAAACTGACTTAACTGCCTTGAATATTTGCTAACTGGACTTGTGCATCTTTTACATACTAAAGAGTCCTTTGACATTGCATTGCTTTTGTTATTTGAATGCCATTCAAATAAAAACAGTTAGCAGATAATTAAAAATTTTGAAGAGAAAACAAAATATGGAATGATAAAGCTCTAACTAATAAGTAAATAAATAAATGGATATATATCCATGTGACTTTTAACCGTTTGAGGGACGAGTTCCTATGTAATACATTCATAGTTTTAACTGTATGACACAACATATAGGTGCATTTCAAAAATGTTTGATTAGTATTATTGATTTTTAGGAACAGGTACTTGAAGATTATAAAGTTCCAAAAGAGGACATTGATTCTTTTGAGCTGATTTCTAATATGAAAATAGGAATCAGCATGTCACATTTTTACAGCTTTTGATATTGGTACTAAATAATAGGTGTAGTTTCTAAGTAGTATACTTCTATAATGCATAAGATTTCTTCAATTATTTGAAGCATAATACTTCTCACAGCAAGTAACAGTTTTGTCTAGTTGCACAGTATGAACTTAGAAGTACTTTAGGTTGAAATACTGTCTTTTAAATGTATCTATAGGTATTGATCTTTTAAATTCTTATCAGTATTATGTTCTCAACCATCAGCTCATGTCATTTATGTTACATTTAATCTCTTTAAGTCATTTGTCATTTTAATGGACAGATATTAAAACTCTTTAAACACCTGATTGGATTCATCTTCAGTTTATAATGATTTATCTTCAGGCCTAACAGCTGCAAATAATATCTAACATAATGGTCTTCGTGATGTTCCCTTTCTGTTTGCAGGTAGAATTGTCATTAATAAATATTAAGAGTTTTTTTTATATAAGACTTATTATGTTTATTGTTTTATGAAAATATCAAATTTTAAAATGAATGATAACTTTCAGTATCATACCAGTTAATTTTAGGAAATTTCAAACACTATCCAGTTAATATGACTGCCCTAAGTATAATTACTGGCATACTTATGGTCAATTATTCATTTATTTTTCTACAGAATCTAAGATTTCTCAGTTCAGTATTCATAGCTAAATTTTTAAAAAATACTCTTAATGAAAAAGTGTAAAATAATTTTTATAATTAAGAAAACTAATAGTTGCAAATGGTTGATATACTCATATATTTTCCATTCCTGTAAAAGTTTCCCACACTTCTCTCATTGCCACGTGAATTGCAATGTTTACCTGCATTGGTGGGAAGGATTATAGATCTCTGTTTTACTGTTGATTTTCTTTGGTGCCATATCTTTATGTATGCTTATATTATTTTTATGAAGTTCCAAACAGTAATAATCATTACGGAGATGAGTTAATGGCATCAAAAAGAATGGCCTGAGTAGAGAAGGTGTTATTGTTATCAGGATAATAAGTTATCAGGCTCAGTAATTTTTCACAACATAACTTATTTCTCATTCATGAAAAAATACATTTCACAATCATATGACTTCTTATAAATATTCATTATCTATATGAGTATTTTACTTCAAACATTACTATTATTTACCAACATATCTGGGACTTCTCCTCATTAAGAGACTTAGGTTCTTATGCTCCTCTGCCCCTTTGAAGAAAAGCATGACAAAGTAGCTTTCTTTAATTTAAACATAATTTTCAGAAATAGTTTAGAAGACTTGTTCATTTTTCTTGCTCTTTTCCCTCTAATTGTCATTATATTTGTCAATTTTGAGGCTGTACAAGAATGAAACTAAATGCAGTTACTACATGGAAGACAGCTACATTGTCCTCATTGTGATGAATCCTACCTGAAATATGGCCTGCAAATTCAAAAAAATCCAGAAGATTATATGCAATAAAGATTTGCTTCATGAAGTACATTAATAAGCTAAATATAAATGTTTTTAAATTCATCATATTTTCATATCATATTTTTAATTTGAATGTCTAATAATTTGAGTGTCTTTTATGAAACCCATAATATGTTGATATCACCTTGTGTATATATAGATCTTATAAATAAATAGATAAATGTGTATACTAAATATGTTTTGATAGAAATGCACAAAACGAAACTACTAGGTAAAAAAACAAACTGTATATTTTTCATTGTTTTTTTCTCCATTATTTTGGCTTCTGTTAGTATTACATGAAAACAAGGTTTTAAGGATCTTGACAACAAAAGAAAAAAGTTATCTTATTTTTCTTTTTTATTCCCTACAGAACCTAGAGCTGTGTTCTGCATATAATAGGCAGACAAACAGTATTATGTATGATCATAGTCATTAGAAAGTAAAATGTGAATGTGCTTGTGTGACAAGTGACATTTAGCAGTTTACATTTCAGGTAACAGCACTGTCACACCGTATCAACAATCAACTTTTGGATTACTTTAGCCAATTAGAAGAAAATAAAGAAATGACGTTTATGCATAATGAGTGTCACATGTTTATTTAGAAGAAGAAACAATCCACTCCACTGATAGTGATAATGCTTAATAGAATTTCTGATCTATATTTTTTTGAAAAAAATATTCAATACCTTTATTCCTAAGGTTTTCTTCCATTATGAAATTATAAGGCTGCACTCTCACCAACTGAGCTAACCTGCCAGTCCCCATTATGAAATTAAAACAAAAACTCCAGCAAGCTAAAATTTTAAAATGTCCGTTTTATTTTTGTGGAGAATTGATTTGCTCTCTATTTCTAAAATTGAACCAAGAACATATAATATTACAATATCTATAGCTCCAGGTAATCACTGGATTTTATTGGAGAAGACTGAAACTAATGAAATGCCACTGATGTTCCTAGAGTAGAGAACCAGGTACTAGTTTGTCTCATTGCAAAGAGATCATGTTTGTAAGTAGAGAGAAGTGAAGTGTGGACAACAGGAATATATTGCATAATTTTACACCTTGCTGTCTGAATTGAGAAATAATGGATGTTTGCTATGCATACATCAGCAACAAGAGCTACGAAATAAGTGCTGGTAATGCCTAAATATTACTTCTAGTTTCTGAAATAAAGGTGAGGAATTATGTTGAAAATCTTTTAAGTATATTTTTCTCTTGGAGTTCTGAATCTTTTTCATTGCAATACAATAAAAAGAACCAGTTAATTATCTCAAGCCACACAAATAGAAAGGGAGCCACATATTTTCTAAAACAACTATATATCTATTAATTGATTTTCTATGTGTGAGTGCCATTGTTAACAATTCCTAAATTCATATCCTTTTTTGGCCCCCTTTTAACAAACAACGATAAAGAAAATATAAATAACCCAAACCATGGAATATAGACTATGTAATGAATGATGAAGAAATAAAAGAAAGCAATAATAAAAGAAAGTATAAAATACGGCAGAACTAAAACCATATATATCAACCATATGAATAAATAGAAGTGGACTAATAAAAAAAAGACTTTTAGAGTGAGTTACAAATAAAATATCTAAACATGTGCTATGAATGGGAGTATGGCACTGTGAATAAAAATTACATCCTGGAGCAGATTTGAATACCATTTTGCAAAATTGCTGGCTTTTGGACCACGGTCAAGTTATATAACCACTTTCTAACTCAATTCCTAATTTCTGAAATGTGGGTAAATGATAGATTCTAAGAGAAGTAACCAGATTAATACATGTGAAGCAGTTAACAAAATTGCTCGTGACTGCGACATCTCATAACTGATATTCCAGTCTGCCTGCCTGCTCTACAGATTTACCACACCTAGCATTCTCCAGTGATAATCTCCTGCAAAACTGTAGTACAATATCTCAACTAGGTTATCGACATGATACGGTCACGATACTGAGCGTTTTTATCACGACTGCCTCATGTCTCCTTGTTTATACTCACTTTCCTCCTGCCACACCCCTCCTCAACTCCTGACAACCACTAATTACTTCTCCATTTTATAACTTTATCATTTAGGGAATGTTATGTAAGTACAATTGTTATGTAATCTTTTGGGGATGACTCTTTTCACTCAGCATAATTTGCTGGAGATTTATGGAGGTTGTTTGATTGAATGAATAATTGATTCATACATCAATTATTCATTCAGTTTTACTGTTGAGTAGTGTAGCGTAGCATGATGTCCCAGTTCATCTAACCATTCACCCTTAGAATTAACTGGAGTTGTTTCCAGTTGGGGCTACTGTGAATACAGCAGACCTAAACATTCACATACCTATTTGTGTGAATGTAAGTTTTAATTTTTCTTTTCTTTTTTTTTTAATTTATTTATTTTATTTATTTTTTTTAAATTTATTTTTTTAATTTTATTTTGTCGATATACATTGTGGCTGATTATTGCTCCCCATCACCAAAACCTCCCTCCCTTCTCCCGCCCCCCCTCCCCCCCAACAATGTCCTTTCTGTTTGCTTGTCGTATCAACTTCAAGTAATTGTGGTTGTTATATCTTCTCCGCCCCCCCCGTTTTGTGTGTGTGTGTGTGAATTTATATATTAATTTTTAGCTCGCACCAATAAGTGAGAACACGTGGTATTTCTCTTTCTGTGCCTGACTTGTTTCACTTAATATAATTCTCTCAAGGTCCATCCATGTTGTTGCAAATGGCAGTATTTCATTCGTTTTTATAGCTGAGTAGTATTCCATTGTGTAGATGAAGTTTTAATTTTTCTGAGCTAAATGCTCAGGAGTGAAATCATTGAGCTGTATTATAGTTGCAATTTTAGTTTTAGGGTTTTTTGTTTTTATTTTTTTATTCGTTTGTTTTTAACAAAACTACCACAATGTTCTCCAGAGTGGTTGGACCATTTTATATTTTCCTCATCAATAAATGAGTGACCCAGTTCCTCTGAATCCTTACCAACATTTGGTGGTGCCACTATTTTTTATTTTATCTATTCTGATAGGTGTGTCATGATATCTTATAGTGGTTTATTTTGTATTTTTCAAATGGGTAATGATGTTGGTCTTTCATATATTTATAGTCTCTGGATCCACTTCAATAAAATGTCTCTTTATGTCATTTGCCCACATTCTAATTGGATTGTTTTTTCACTAATATTTTGAGAGTTCTTTTTGTGTATGCTCTAAATACTAGTTCTTTGTTGCACATGCAGCTTGCAAATATTTTTCCCAATCTGTAACTTTTTAATCCTTTTAATCTTTTTCAGAAAAAAAAATTTTTATTATATAAGATAAAAATGACATTTGAAAAAAATTCTATTTCTGCTCTACTTTACTTTTGTATTTTTATGTATGAAATTCTCACACAATTACAATTCATAAGGAAGAAAGAATCTGTAATCTAGTGCATTTACAAATGTTAAATCAAATAAAAATATTGCCAAAATATGCATACTGGGTAATTTCTAAATTTAAAAAAAAAGTCTTTAATTATAATGAAATTGAATTTATCAATTTATCTTTTTATGAATAGTGGTTGTGGTGTCAATTCTAAGAACTGTTGCCTAGCCCTACACCCTAAAGATTATTTTCCTATTGTTTTCTTATAAAAAGGCTATAATTTTATGTTTTACATTTAAGTCAATGATCCATTTTGAGATGATTTTTGTATAATGTGTAAGAATGTTTAAAGGACCTTTTATTATTATTATTACCTTGCCTATAGAGGTCCACTTGCTCTTCTATCATGTGCAGAAAAGTCTATGTCCCTCCTTTAAGTAATTAGTTCTATAGTTTGTCAAAAATCAGTTGGGTATATTTGTGTGTATTTGTTTCTGGGAGCTTTATTTTGTTCAATCTATCTATGTACCTAACAACTTTTCCAATACCACATAAACTTCATTAATTGTCAAACAATGTCTCAATATTGGGTAGATGGATTTCTCACAAGTTATTCTTCTTCTTCAAGATGTTTTACCTATTATAATCTCATGTCTTTTCACATACATTTTAGAATCATCTCATCTATATCTACAAAATATCTTGCTTGGGTATTGATAGGAATGAAGTTAAGCCTGCATATCAATTTGGGGGAAAATCGCATATTTCCTAGGTTTAATCTTTCACTTCATGAGCATGTTATCTCTCTCTCTCTCTTTCTCTCTCTTTAGATCTGTTTTAATCTCTTCTCAGCATTTTATAGTTTTCAGCATACAAGTGCTGTGAATATTTTGTTAGATTTACACCTTAATATTTTTGAGCTGTTGCAAGTTGTATTGCATTTTTAATTTTTGTCCACGTTTGTTTCTAATATATAAATATACAATCGATTTTTGTCTGTTTATCCTGTATCATATGACTTTGTTAAACTCACTTATTAGCTTTCTCAAAAATACTTGGGATTTTCTACATAACAATTATGTCATGTGAAAATTGAGACAGATTTACTTCTTCCTATCTGACCTGTATACCTTTTTATTTTATTTTCTTACCTTATGGTACAGCCTAAAACTTTCAGAAATATGTTGAATGAAATGGTAAGAGTAAACATTCTTACCCTGTTTTCTTTTCTTTTTTTTTTCCTTAAGAGTAAAGCATTAAATTTTCAGCAATTAGTCCTTTGTAATGTTAGTTATAGGCTTTGTGTAGATGCTCGTTATGGCTGATGAAGTTTCCCTCTATTCCAAATTTGCTGAGTTTTTTATTCTTTGTTTTTAATCACAAATTGCCATTGAATTTTGTCAAATGCTTTTTCTGCATCAATTGATATGATTGTGCAATTTTGCTTCTTTAGTCAGTTTATATGTTGGATTAGATAGATTGATTTTGGATGTTGGACCAGCCTTGCTTCACTGGAATAAACGTCACTTGGTCTTGCTGTCTAATTCTTTTTATATATTGTTGAATTCCATTTGCTATTTTTTTTTTAATTTTATTTTGTCGACTATCATATGACCCAGCTATCCCACTGCTGGGAATATACCCAGAGGAATGGAAATCATCAAGTCGAAGGTATACCTGTTCCCCAATGTTCATCGCAGCACTCTTTACAATAGCCAAGAGTTGGAACCAGCCCAAATGTCCATCACCAGATGAGTGGATACGGAAAATGTAGTACATCTACACAATGGAATACTACTCAGCTATAAAAACGAATGAAATACTGCCATTTGCAACAACATGGATGGACCTTGAGAGAATTATATTAAGTGAAACAAGTCAGGCACAGAAAGAGAAATATCACATGTTCTCACTTATTGGTGGGAGCTAAAAATTAATATATAAATTCACACACACACACACACACACACACACAAAACGGAGGGGGGGGGAGAAGATATAACAACCATTTGCTATTATTTTGTTAAAGATTGTTGTGTTTATACTCATGATGGATATTGGTCTGTAGTTCTTTCTTTTGTACAGTCTATCTGGTTTTTGTATCAGGTTAATATTAGTTTCATAAAATGAATTAAGAATATTCCATCTTTATTTTAAAGAAGATTGTGTAGAATTGATGTGATTATGTCTTTAAACATTTGAAAGTATTCTCCAGTGAAGCTGCCTGGTTACGAATATGTATTTTGTGGAAGTTACAAAATTAAGCATTCAGTACACTTAAAATTATAGGGCTATTCTGTTATCTAATTTGTATTGCATGTATTGCTGTATTTTGTGCCTTTCAAGAGATTGGTACATTTTGTCTAACTTGTCAAATGTATGTTTGTAGAATTATTCATACTCTTTATTATCCTTTTGTTGTCTGAAGGGTCTGTAATGACATTCCATGTTTAATTTCTGATACTGAAAATGTGTGTCTTCTTACTTTTCTCCTTTGCCAATGTTTAGGTTTGTAAATATTATTGATCTTTCAAAGAACCAGCTCTTTGTGTCATTTATTTTCTTTACTGTTTTTTTTGTTTGTTTTTCAATTAATTTGATTTTTACAATTACATGTATTATTTCCTTCTCTCTGCTTACTTTAGGTTTATTTTGTTCTTCATTTACTAATTTACTGAGGTTGGAGTTTATATTTTTGGTTTGATATTTTTCCTCTTTTCTAATGTAAGCATTTAGTGTTATTAGTTTTTTTCTCTCAAACTTGCTTCAGCTCTATGTATTAGTCCATTTTTGTGTTGCTATAACAGAAAAAGCTGAAACTGATTAATTTATAAAGAAACAATATTGGGCCGACCCCGTGGCTCACTCGGGAGAGTTCAGCGCTGGGAGCACAGCGGCGCTCCCGCCCTGGGTTTGGATCCTATATAGGGATGGCCGGTGCGCTCATTGGCTGAGCGCAGTCACAGAAAAGGACAAAAAAAAAAAAAAGAAAGAAAGAAACAATATTTATTATTTACAATTTTGAAGGCTGGGAAGTTCAAAGTCCAGGGAACACATCTGATGACAGCCTTGTTGCTGGGTAGGACTGCTTACAGCAAAGCAGTGTGTCACACAGTGAAATGGCAGAAGCAAGAGAGAGAACTAACTCTCACATGCTCTCTTTTGAAAGCCCTCAGAATCATGCCCATGGCCACCATTAAACTATCAACTTATTAATCCATTTACTAGGGCATCATCCTCACAATTGAATCACCTCTTCAAGCCCCGCCTTTCAGTTACCATAATAGGATTTCCCACCCTCTTAAAACTGTCACAGTGGGGATCAAACCTTAATGAGTTTGGGGGGACATCCAATCCACAACACTGTGTCACAAATTTTGATATGCTCTACTTTATTTAACCTGTTTACTGCACATTTAGATTTTGCTTGTGACTTTCTCTTTTACTTAGATTATTTACACATGTGCTGTTTAGTTTCCAAGTGTTTAGAGGATATCCTGCTTTCTTTCTGTCATTGATTTCTAGTTTAGTTCCTTTTTCTAATCAAAGAACACATTCTATATTATTTTGACTCTTTTAACTTTCTTTGGACTTCTTTTTTGACACAGAATGCTGTTGATCTTGGTACTGCTCTATAGGCACCTGAAAAAAATATGCAATTTGCTGTTGCTGGGTGAAGTATAGCTGTGTTGTTCAGTGCATACATATAAAGATTGCTATCTGTTTTGGTAGGATGACCCTTTTATCATTTTAATATTTCTTTCTCTCTTTCTCTGATTTTTTTTTCTGATTTCAACTTTTTTCTGATATTAATATTGCTACCCTTGCTTTCTTTTGACTAATATTTGCATGAAATATATGTTCTTTTTACTTTCAACCTAACAGCATCATTCTATTTGAAATAATTTTTTGTGTGTCTACAGTTGGGTCATGTTTTGTAATCAATCCTTCCAGCTTTTTAAATTAAGGTATTTAGAACATTTGCATTTAATGCAATAATTAATATAATAGGGCTTAAGTTTGCTATTTTATTTTTTAGGTTTCTTCTCTATGTGTTTTATATTTCTGTATTCTTTTTCCTGTATTCTTGTGGGTTTCTTATTTTTTTTTCGGCATTCCATATTTATTTATCTATAGTGTTTTTGAATATATATCTTTTTGTTGCTATTTTGGCGATTATCTTATGTAGTATGTTACCTACACAAAACTTATTACAGTCTCCTGGTGTGATTATTTTATCAGTTTTATTGAAATGTAAAAGCATACCTTCCTTTATGTTTTTTAACCACCTCCATCTCTAGTGTATTTATTTTTAAAAAATTTTCTCTACCTACTTGAACTAAAATCAGCCAGTGGTTTAATTTTTCTTTAATTTTAAACCATAATTTAGAAATCTTAAGAGGAGAAGAAACTCCTGCAGGAGTATTTACCCATATTATTACTCTCTCCATTGTTCATTTTTTGTCCTGATACTGCAAGATGCCTTCTTTTATTGTTTCCTTTTCTTTGGAGATCTTTCTTTAGCTATTCTTTTAGTATTGGTCTGGTGACCACTGTCTTAGTTTTTCCTCATCTAAGAATGTTTAACTTCCCCTTAATTCCTAAAGAATATTTTCACTGGACATAGAGTATTGTGTTGACAATTTGTTTTTCTTTCTGCACTTTAAAAATATCGTTCTACTTCATTGTAGTGTCTGTGGTTTGTGAGGAGATCTTCTGTTATTAGAGTTATTTGTGTTTTAGTCCGTTTTGTATTGCTGTAACAGAAATACCAGAGACTGGGTAATTTATAAGGAAAAGAGGTTCATTTGGGTTACGATTCTGGGACAGCTGCATCTGGCGTGGGCCTCAGGCTGTTTCTACTCATGGTGGAAAGTGGCAGGCAGCTGGTGGGTACAAGCAGATCACATGGCGAGAGGAAGCAAGAGAGAGAGAGAAGGTGCCAGGGTCTTTTTAAACAACCAGCTCACATGGGAACTAATAGAGTGAGAACTCACCCATTAATCCCCTGCCCCCAGCATTAATCCATTCATGAGGGATCCGCCCCCATGACTCAATCAGTTTCCAACACTGCCACATTGCGGATCAGATTTCCACATGAGTTTTGGAGGGGACAATACATCCAAACTCCATCAATTTGTTTCCATGTTTATTTTCCCCTACAGGCTAGAGATTGTTTCTTTCTTCTTGCTATCAAAGTGTTTTTCTTTATTTCTCAGTTGTTTTGACTATGGTGTGCTTTGGAATAAATTTCTTTCGGAGTTTCTTGCTTGAAGTTCACTTAGCTTCTTGAATCTGTCATTTTATCTCTTTTGCAAAATTTGATAAAAATTCAGCCATTATTTTTTCAATTTTCTTTTTTATCCTTGCCTTCTCACTCCTCCCAAAGAAACAAATAACACAAATGCTAAATCTTTTGTTATATTTCCACAGATACCTAAGGTATAAATGTATTGTTTAGAGTTGTAAAGAATGGACGAGAATAACTAAATAGAAACAAGGTCCAAGTGGTGACCTCTAAGGAATATTAGTTGTTATTTTGAATACTTTACATTTGGCACTTTTCCATAGTGCTTTGATTTTTATAACCTTGTGGATATACTGCTATAATAACTTTTTGAAAAGTCATTGTTTCAATAACCAAAATTGTGCAATCCGTATCCCTTTTATTTTTAGCACTCAGCTTTATTTAAATTTTTGCTTTAACATGTTTACTCTTCCCATTATTCTTAAGAGTAGTAAGTAATCTTTAAAGATAGCCACGTGAGCTTTGTTTATATTGAACTATTCTAGTCTGTTCTTTATAACTTTAAGCAATACATTTATACCCAGGTGTAATTTTTAATATTCTTAACAACCAGTGCAGCAAAAGCACATCCCCATGTGAATAAATGCTCACTAGCTCTGAAGTTATGCCAATATTTGTCTCCTGAGTATCATCTCATTTTATATCTCAATTTGCATAATTTATCAAATAAAAGAATTATATAGGAACCTGCATCAGTAAATATGAGTAATTGATATCATAGTCTTTATCCCCTCACCTATTCCCCTCCATTTTATTTATGATCTTTATGTCAGCTAATTTTAAACTTTATTGAGCTTTTCTTTATAGCCTAATATATGGGTAAATATCTTAAGAATGCTAGGAAGCAGGTAAATTTTCTGATTTTATGATCTTTCTTTCTTTGTCTCTCATATAGGTACACACACAAACACACAGATGTACACACACACATGAGGAGTCTTCAAAATGTTTATGGAAAATTTTGTGTTATTTTCAATTATGTCATATATAAGTACTTCAGAAAGTATTTATGTGTAATATAGTATATATATATATATAGTTTATTATTACCTTATTTAAGTTTTTTAAGTCATCTTTTTTATTCATCTGATCTGTCATGGACTAAATCATCAACCAAGATATGTTTCTAAATCTTGTGTTTTTCAAGAGTTTTGTTTTATGAGTGTAGCTTACTTATAATCTTGATTCTTTTCTGAAATAATAATATTCTCAAACATTTAATATTTAGAATTTACCATTTATTCTTTATAGTGTTTGCTGTTGTCTTCCTTATTTGCAATTTCTTCATGTTATCTATGCACCTTATTATACATTAATCTTTTTAAATACTTGTATTCCTAATTTTTTCAAAAAAGTTTTTCAACTTTATGTAAATATTATTAGATATATATTTATATATTCTTATCACACAGAAGGTATGTTGTTGCTCATTGTGCATTTTACAGTTGGTCTTATATTTTTTATTTCTTACCCTCTTTAATGCTTTGAGTTCATGAAAAATGGCAACCAAAATTAATTAGGTATTAAAATTGATAATATTTCATTTTCTCTAGCATTTGTAAAAATTTAAAACTTATACATGAAATGTCCTTAAAGGACCAATTATTGAATGTATAAAAATTATATAGGATAGTAAAATTTTGTCTCTGTAATATATTTTAAGCATTGTTCCTAAAACAAAGTGGTTTACTTGAGATACAGATTCCTAAGACCATGCAAGAAAAGCACCTGGTGTTTATTACAGATGTATTCTATAATAATAAACCTGATGCATATATTTCATGAACAGGTGGTAATGGGACTCTACCAACATGAGTTCCGTGTTGTCTGACCAATACTCTAAGTTAAGAACATTGTCAAGGGGCACCTCCTATAGCCAACAAGCTTCTTTTTTCTATTTTTTCCCAAGAATCATTTTTGGTAGACTCATTTTTCTCTTGAAAACTGACTAATATAACAAATTATATAAAAGTAGAAAGGAGTAAAGCAAGATGATTGAGACAGGTCTTTCCAGTGATCATCCTCTCAACAAAACATCAATTTGAGCAACTATCCACAAGTGAAAATACTTTCACAAGAGATAAAAAAACCAGGTGAGAGATCACTATACCTGGTTGTAGAACAATAATAAACAAAGATGCATTAAAGACGGTAGTAAGTACAGTATTGTATGCCCTATGTCACCCCTCCCTCTTCCCCAGTCAGGCTAGGACAAAGAGAGATGTTGTCTGCTTGAGGGAATGAGAGGGAAGTGAACATAGGACTTTGCCTTAATCCCAACACCAGGCTTGCAAGAGTAAAACCCAGTATTGAACATACCCTCATGGCCCCAGACTCCTGGCCGATACCTATGGACTAAGCCTTCAGTTCCACTCCAACACCAAGTGGGACCACATAGCTCCAGGCTTCAGGCTTTCATGGCAGACTCAATCTCTAGGCAAACAGCAACAGCCCCATGCTTTATATAGCACTTTATATAGCCAGCAGAGATTCAGCAACCCCAGGTGTCAGGTATATCCCAGTTCTATGTTAGCCATAGTGGGCCCTGAGCATAGGGAACATGTCAGATAGCCTGCCAAGAATTTCTGGCTATATAGGGCTTTCCCATACAAAGCCCATCTGCAAAGACTTGCATAAGTACCTACTTCTTCAAATGAATGGATATCACCACATGACCACAAGGACCAAGAAAAATCAGAGAAATGTGACATCACTGAGGTTACGAAATAAAGTGCCAATAATCAACCCTAAAGAGTCAAATATATATAAACTGCCTAACAAAAAATGTTAAATAATTGCTTTATTGAAGCTCAATGAACTTCAAGAAAATATTGAGAAACGATTCAAAAAAATCAGAACAAAAACAGTGGCCAGAGAGAAATTTAATAGAGGTGAAAAAAAAAATCTAAATTAAATTCTAGAGATGAAAAATACAATGAACAAAATAAAAAATGCAAAAGAAATTATTAACAGTAGAAATGATCAAACAGAAAAATCTGTATATCTGAAAACTTGCTATTTGAAAATATATTGTTGGGAGAGAAAAAAGAAAGAAAATAAAAAGGAATGAAGAAAGCTTATGGAATTAATTGTACAGCATCAAAAGAGTAAATTTTTTAGTCATATGGGTTGATGAAGGAGAAAAGAAAGATAAAGAGGTAGAAACATTATTTAAAGAAACAGTAGCAGAAAACTTTCCAAGCCTGGCCAAAGATGTAAATATTCTGATACAGAAAAGTCAAAGTCTTCAGTCAGATTCAATCCAAAGAAGATTACCACAAGACATATTACAATCAAAGTGTCAAAAATCAAAGAAGAACAGAGAATTCTAAAAGCAGCAAGAGAAAAGAAGCAAATAAAATATGGAAGAGTTTCAGTATATGCTCCAAATAACATATAGGGGAGTTCAACTGAAAACAGAATTCTCAATAGAAACCTTACAGGCCAGGAGAGAGTGGTATAACATAGTCAAAGGGTTGGAGGAAAAAGAAAACTGCCACTGAGAATACTGCATCCCGCAAAGCTGTCCTTCAGAATTGCAGGAGAAATAAAGACTTCCCTGTACAACCAAAAGCTGAGGAAGTTCATCATCAGTCTTGTACAAGAAATGGTAAAGAGAGTTGTTTTTTTTTTCTTTTTTTTTTTGCAAGCTGAAAGAAAAGGACGCTAATGAGCAACACAAAAACTTCTGAAAGTATAAACTTGCTGGTAAAAGTAAGGACACAGTCAAATTCAGAATAGTCTAATACAGTAATGGTGGTGTGTAAATCATTTGTATCTTTAGTATGAATGTTAAAAGATCAATCAGTTAAAAATAATAATAGTTACAATTTGTTAAGGGATATGCAATATAAAATATGTAAATTGTGACATCAAAAATTCAAAATGTCAGGGGGAGGAGAGTGCAGTAATGTCTAGAGGGTTTTTTGTTGTTGTTTTTGTTTGTTTGTTTTTTCAATCAAAGGTAAGTTGTTACCAGCTTAAAATACCTGTTATATCTATAAGATGTTTTTGTAATCCTCATCATAACCATTAAACAAAAACCTGTAGTAGATACACAAAAAATAAAGAGGAAGAAATCAAAACATGAGAAAATAATTTAACTATAAAAAATGTCAGCAAGAGAAGAAAAAAAGGAACAAAGAATCTACAGAACAACAATAAAACAATTAACAAAGTGACAGTGGTAAGTCATTACCTATCAATAATAATTTTAATATAAATTCTCCAGTCAAAATACATGAAATGGCTGAATGCGTAAAAGAACAAGACTAAATGCTGCCTACAAGAAACTCACTTCACCTGTAAGAACACACGTAGATTAAAAGTGAAGAAATGGAAAAAAATAATCCATGCAAATGAAAACAAAAAGAGATCAAGAATTATTATATTGACAGTAGATAAAATAGACTTTGAATCAAAAACTGTAAAAAGATACAAAGAAGTTTAGTATATAATAATAAAGGGGTCAATTCAGTAAGAGCATATAATAAATGTAAGTATCTATGCACCCAATGTAGGAAAACTCACCCCACTTTCAGCAATGGACTTATCATTTAGACATAAAATCATTAAGAAAAATCAGTAAATCTTTAGATATACTAAGAATAAAAGGAAAAGCTCAAATAAATAAAATCAGAAATGAAAACAGGACATAGTAACTGATACCACAGGAAAAAAAAAAGGATCATAAGAGACTTGTGAACAATTATTCACTTGTGAACAATTATCCAATTATTCAAATTGGATAATCTAGAATAAACGGATAAATTCCTTTACACATACAACCCACCAAGGTGATTAAATCACGAAAAAACAGAAAATCCAAACAGACCAATAATAAGTAAGGAGATTCATCAGTAATAAAATGTCTTCTATCAAAGGAAAGCCCAGGACCGGATGACTTCAATGCTGACTTATATCAAACATTTAAAGAGGAACTAATACTAATTCTCCTCAAACTCTTCCAAAATATTGAAGAGGAGAGAATACTTCCAGACTCATTTTACAAGGCCAGCACTACCCTGATACCAAAGCCAGACAAGGACACTATTAAAAAAAGAAAACTACTGGCCAATATCCCTGATGAACATAGATGCAAAAAGAATCCAACAAAATAGTAGCAGACTGATGTCAATGGAATATTAAAAAGATCACTCACAGTGATCAAGTGGAATTTATCTCCTGGATTCAAGGATGTTTCAACATATGCATAATCAATAAATGTGATACACCACATTAAGAGGATGAAGGATGAAAATCATATGGTCATCTCAATAAATACAAAAAAAATTAAAAATTTCAATTTCTTTCATGATAAAAATTCAACAATCAGAGATAGAAGGAATGTACCTCAACATAATGTAGGCCACATATGATCTTGGTCAAAGGACATGAAATTTCAGTTAGTAGGAATAAGTTTGTGATATCTATTGTACAACATGGTGACTATAGTTAACAGTATATTATATTCCTGAAAAATGCCAAGAAAATAGAAGTAATAATAGAGTAATATTTTCTCACCATGAAAATAATACCTATGTGAGGTAATTCATATGTTCATTCCACAATGTATATATACTTCACAACATCGTGTTGTGCATAATACATAAAATTGTATCTTCCAATTAAAAAAATGTTCATACAAGTAGGTCATCAATTTATATCCTTTGAATTTTTAAAATAAATGACATTTTTAAACCCTAAACTATTTTTATAATTACTATAAAGTTATTTCTTTTTAATTCTATAGCCTAAGGTTAAAAGTTTAACATAGTTTTCTTTTAACAGCAGAATATAGTATTATTTCTCTGATCCCTATGTAACTGGTAGGCTTGTCATGTTGTTAAATCATAGAAGAGTACTGCGCTTAGAGGAAATCCTGATAGCAGAACAGCCAAATTCATTGTGCATGTACGAGTGCACATATACTTTTTTCATTTCCAGATATTTTAATTTATTTAGCTTTTTTTGTGATGTTCTACTTGTTTCACTTCTTTAATAACTCCAAATTTGGGTATAATTTTGTCAGTGTTTAATCTTACCTTATTCATATTTAAAAATAAGTCAAGTTTCAAAATAAGATGTATTTGGCTATGCATTTGTACTACAGCTTAAAAATTGATCAGGTTGACTGGTTTTCAAGAATCCTGGAAGAATTTGCTTTAATTCCACAATGTTCTAGGTGTGTTAATGTGGAACCATAATATTATAATTCCTCTTATTCACCAAAGTTTATCTTAATTGTAGAGTTCTATAAGAATCAGAGTTTCTGCGTATATAAAAAAGTGCTATAAATACTTATTATTTTGGTCGGATCACATTTTTTCATATTCTTAGAGCCAGGACTTTGAGGCCATCTGTATGTGTAATGTATTTTACATAAAAGTCCAAGTGAGTGCAATTACAAGGGAACATTCCATATGCTCTTTCAACCTTTTCAAAAGGCTTGTGTGAAGAGACACAAAGGAAATCTTATATGGAAGAAAGTAAAGAATGGTCTAATTCATACCTCTTTTTATGTGCACTACTGCTTTGAATGTTTGAGAACTATTATTCCATATGATTATTAAAATAAAATCACTATTTTATTATTGAAGAAAAGATGTGATATGCACATTCTACTACAATATTAAATAAATATGATAATTATTATAGTCCATATGCAATCTATTGTCTCATTGTGTTTAAAAAAAATTTAAAAAATAAGAAAAAAATCCCTAAATCACCAACTTTCCCAGCAACACACATAAAAAACATATTTGTGCTGCAATTTAAATGGACTAGCAAAAAGCACATTCAACAGTTTGGAACTGAAATATTCATGACCTACTCAAAGGACAATGAAACTAAATATCTTCGGACGTCTTAGAAGAACAAGTCAAAGAAACACAAGAATAATGAAAGACTATTCTATTTTAAACTTTTTCTTTTCTCCTTTTTTTCACATTAGATGGTGATATACAATTTAATCTTGCTACATTATGTATAGGATCTGACAAGCTCACTAATCTATGCTAAAAATTCTTTTAAAGCTTTTGACACAGCTTAATTCCACACTTTTAGGAATATTGGGACTTTGCTTGCTTAAAGTATTTAATTGGGTAATTAGAATTATGGACAAATTTTTTCTTATTTGGTAAACATTAGAGAGCATCTCATGACATATCTTTGAGTAGAAAGAATAAAAAATTAATATCTGTCCTAAGTTCTACTAATGCAATGTCTTAAGACAAAGACCTAGATTTTTGGAAATTATAACCCACATAATCTCTACAAACATTCTCCTTGCAAATAATAATTATTCTTTATTTGAGATATTTCTACATGGTCCCATGTTCCCATATTTAATTTTAAATCAGCCATACAGTTTTAAAAATTACCTACTCTAAGTAACACAGACATAAAAAGGAAAGTTTGAAAACAGCATTTAAATATTTGGGAGTTTTAATCAGATTATAATTCTCAGTCAAACAGGATGATTTTTAAGTAAAAATTGGTTTAGTTGAAAACAGGATGACAATATTTTTTTGTAAGTTTAGTGACACTTAGAAAACTATATGCATGGGGCTGACCCCGTGGCACACTCGGGAGAGTGCGGCGCTGGGAGCGCAGCAGCGCTCCCGCCGCGGGTTTGGATCCTATATAGGGATGGCTGGTGCGCTCACTGGCTAAGCATGGTGTGGCCGGTCACCAAAAAAAAAAAAAAAAACAAAAGAAAGAAAACCATATGCATGTAAAACTTTTAATTATTTTGTTACTAAAGCTAGGTTCATGAGTCTTCACTCCTCACCCTTATACTTTTTTAAATTGACCTATATTCTTGTGATCTCCTCTTTAGTCAATTTCACTACTTTCCCTAAGCTCTCCAGATCAGAAACCTACGTGTGTTCTTATTAACGTTAAATTCTCACTTCCACTTTACTTGATAAACCATCATCATTTTATCCCCAGATTATACTGAAACATCATAATCACTATTCACATGGAACTCAATAGTTTCCAAGCCTCTATCACACTTTTCTCTCCCAACAATCTAACCCCTTCACACAGGACACAAAGTGTATACTTAGAGAAATGTATATTGTCTCATAAACCTGCTAATTAATATAACTTGCAATGTGTCCATAGACAATTCTCCATGATATTTCACAGGCCTTCTATTACCTTTTGATCCTGATTATCTTTTCAAGGATGTGTGAATAACAAATGACCATAGAAAATAGGGACAGTGTCTTTCGCTAGAGAAGAATACATTTCTTTTCTGTTCAGGATAAAAAAAGATAATGTCTGTGGCAAAAGTGAGTCAAGTTTGTTAGTAGTCACCTTTACAAAATAGGGATTTCCTAACTTGGGGCTCCTTAGCTGTGAACCTAACTCACTGTGTGGTCATCATACGCCTGGGCCTAGTTCTGTGTTGCACCCGCATGACTTGGAAGTCAGAGAAAATCATTGTTAACACGAAGCATGACTTGGAAGTCAGGGAAAATCGATGTTAACACGAAGCAACTGCTGTCCGCTGTGTTGCATGTACACAATAGTCCTTCTTCTCACATCTCGAAGGATCTTATCTTCTACCAACATCCATGAAGCTTTAGCAGGCTCATTTATTAGCACAAAAGAAGGATAAAATCTCCGACTCTTCACAATTCTTGACAATTGAACTTAGAATAAATGTTCAATTCTTAAATTTGACTCTTATAATAATTCTCAGATCTTCATTTGTCTCTTCCACTGGCTCATTATCTACCAGCCTCATCAACATTATTTCAGTTTCTTAAACCTACTAAATGTTTTCCAATATCAGAGAAGTTCATCATGGCATGCCTTCTGTATCAAAAATCTCTTTATTCTAAATGCCACTTGAATATTCTTATTTTATTCAAGTGCCATTTCTTGACTCTCCAATATAAGTAAATAATCTGCCTCCACCCAGATATTAGCTTTCCAAGTATTGTGTTCTTTTCCTTTATAGTGTTTTCAATTACTTTTTACAATTTATTTAAATTCATAGCAAAATACAGGAATAAATTATGTACTTAAACACATAAATATTATCAGCCTGTTCTCCCTTTTCCTTTTGTTTTTCTTTGCCTTTTTTCCCTTCTTTTCTTTCTTCCTCCAAGCCATGGTTGTCTAGTCTCTCTGAAGCAAAAACAAACAAAAAAACAAGTCAGTTTCTTGTTCTGAATCTTTGCAGTTGTTTCTGACCTTGTTTTCCACCTGCTAGTATAGACAGCTGGAGGGAAGATATCATTGTGTTGCAGGGGTGAGAGGTAGGGGAAAATCAGAGATAGTATTTGCATTATATTTATTGATATAACTCAGCCACGCATATTCGTGTTTTCATTTTTGCTTGAAGTTTGTTGTATTCACATAGTATAAGCACCTCAATAAAATACACTATATCTATTCTGTTTTCAAGTCTGTATTCAACACTTACCATAATACCCAACAGAAAGAAGGCATATATATATATATATATATATATATATATATATATATATATATATATATATATATATATATATGTTGAATAAATTATTGCAGTCTTCTAAGTGGTTTTTCTGACTCTAGTCTTATCCATTGTAAACACTTTATACACAATGATCTTTCTAAACAAAAATATATCCCTATTAAACATCTGTTTAAAATTTTTAAAAGATTTCATTCTGCTATGTGAAATAAGTAATTCCAGCCCGTATATCAAAATTTTAATTTTATACTTCAACGTTTCTCTCCATATTCATTTGAAAGAATCCTTTTCTAATGTTATTTGCCCTCCTGTAACATCCTCAAAGTATTCTGTCATTGTTATGCAGCTGATTTTAATTGCTTATTTAGTTTTGCATTTTCTCTATGCAAATTACAAGCTCTATGAAGACATATGTTCACATGTTCTTGTATCCCCAGTACCTACATCAGCCTAAGACAAAAAACTATTTAATACATATTCGTTGAATGAATTAATAAAACAATCCATTAGTTCTATTGTATTGCCTTTCATAAAACAGCATTTGATTTCCATGGTAAAATTAATTTGTCCCTACATTTATTTATCTATATATCATTATATGTAACCTAGATTCTATTTTCTAAAGTAATATTGTGTCAAGAATCATCATTGTTATTTAGTGCTTTCATCTAAACTTTTTATCCTTATACATAAATAGCAGCTTGTACTAATCTGAGTGGTCATTAAAGATCTGGGCTACCTTCATATCTTATAATAACATAAATATTTATACTGTTATATCACAGTAAGAAGAACAAACACACTATGCAGTACTACAAAATATATATGGCATAAATATAAAATAGATATTTTACAACCACATAGCTTTAAGGATTTCAGTGACTTTGTTTTTAATGCATTGTGAAAATGTGACTTATTATAATTAAGTGACCATACAACTAGGAAAATATTGTATCTAAAATTCCAGGATTTCTTTCTAGTTGCATGAATTAGCAAATAAGACAATAAAAGGACTAATCATTTAATGTGTTATAAAAATGCAGAATATATTTTGATAATTGTGCATTATTTAATAGAATTCTACACTGCATACTGCATATTACTTAATAAAATTCCACATTTCTCAAACAACCAACATCATCAACTATATACTTCCTTTTGTGCCTATTTGAAGTTTATGAGAAGGAACACATGCATATCCAATATGGGCCATATTATGATAATAGGGTAACACATGATGGTTAATCATTGAGAATCTACTTATGGTATCATAGGCTACCGCAACATCGTATTTGATTTAATTGCCTAAATATTCAGAAGACTAAATACAGCATCTGCTATTATAACATATAATACAATAAATGTTGTATACATTTGGTCACTCTCTTCTCTCTATTAAATTGGATGCTTACAAAATAACATTGGGTTACCTGGAACTATACCAAGGAAAAATTCAATTGAAATTAAATGCTCGATGGAAAACTCCTGGAACTGCTTTGTTTTTCTAGTAAAACATCTTTTAATTACAGACATACTATTTTTTCACTTACCCAGAAGAATATCTATAGCATGTAAACTGATGTCTGTGGAATTATCTCCTAAGAAAAACCATCACAATAAAATATATAAATATTTTGCATATTAGTTGAAAGTAATTTTTAAAATCTACACATTAATAAACCTTCCAATTTTATGTTCTTAAAGTATTAAAAAGAAAAAGGGGGAAGTAATTTATATGCACCTTTCTGGAATAAACCTAGGGAAAATCTTTCATAATGTATATAGTTTTACTTTGATTTTGTAGAACGTCTCGAGGTTGTATTTTCATCCCGATTTTAAAGCCAATCTAATTAATGGACATTATAGTTCCTCACTAACAGATTGCCTTCCACCTCTTCAGTTTTTAAAATAGTTCTCTAGCTTTACTACTTGGTAATCAATAGTATATATACAGAGAACTCTAAGAATTTATGCACTTTATAAATAAAAATATAAACCTAACTTTTATGGAAAAATACTTAGTAACTATAGAATCTGTTTCAAAATGACACATTCTTAAAAATTCCATCAATATATTGATTATGTAATCTTCTAGAAGAGGTTTATTGCTAATAAGAGGTACGTAATAATGAGTAGAACCTCAAGAATGGTAGGAGTAAGAAAAAATAGTGCTTCATTCATTTCCAAACTCAGTTGCAGTGTTTCTCAAAATGGTATGTGACAACTCGCATCAAACTTACATTGAAGTGCTTGTAAAAAATTCAGAATCCTGGATCTCACATTCACTTTAACTGAACAAGAAATTTAAGGGGAAGTAAACAAGGGAATATGTATTTAAAATGAACTTCCCATGTGATTCCAATGAATAATTTGGAGATTGACTGGAGAATATTTTATACATGAGTAGGTATACCTAAAACATACATACCTCAAATTAAAGTCAATCAACCAAACAAAAACTACGAATGTATAAATCCAATATTCATGTTTCTTATTATTCTAAAACTGTCTTGTACTACCTTTCACTTTGACAGGTGATCAACAAAAAATGTCACCACAGTACATATCTTCTTAAAATTTAAATGGCAGTAGTCTAAGATTTTTTCTAACAAATACAATGTCTTTGGGTTAAATAGAAACATCATTGAGCCAGCATATAAGGATAAGCAAAAAAAGCCATGGGCTAAAATTTACCTTCTACTAACATCATGGGCTGAGAAGTGAACTTGCACAACCATATTTTGTGACCTAGCAGATCTGTGTGACCTTGATAAGTTAACTGGTGGAAACTCACTTTACAGTACTATTCTATACTGAACTAAATTATGCTAGAGTATACTGTACATTGGTATATGATATAATACTATTCTATACTACAATATAATATAGAACATACTCTTTACATACTCTCTATATAATAGCAAAAAGATATCACTATTACAGTCTAAAACATAAACTTTTTGTATTGTACCATTCAGAATAAATTTAAGGTTCACTGATAAATTATCATCAGTTTTCTGAAAAATATGTTTTGTAACATCACTTTTCATGTAGTAAACTAATTTCTATCCTTCATATGATGTATACAAATGAATAACAAACAATTATAGCCCAATATGGAAACACAGATGCACCTAGAAAGGGAAATAACAGGGTGAGCAAATTGGACAGGTAAGAGAAAGCTTCTTTTTCGAAATTAATTTCCAGAGAGTACATATGTCTGCATGTGTATGTGTGTGTATAAATATTGATATCTGTCTACTGATAATCTATCATCTATCTGCCCTTCTATCATCCCTAGATTGGTATAAAGTCTTTGGGTCCTGTTCCACAGTGGACCTCATAAAATACTAGCTCATGGAGCATATCTCAAATTGGGGCACTATTAGCCTGGCCTGATCTGAGCCAGAGTAGTGCAGACAGCTTAGCATCAGGGAAATCTAAATCGTGTTTGAAGAGAGAAAAATTTTTTATCAAAGAAGTCATGATGGGTTTCAATTCAAAAGAGAATATAAGATAGCCCATTCATGAGAGCAGATGCTAAAAAGTTTGTCATCAGTCATAATTGTAGGACACAAACATTCAGACCACACCACTTATGCTTATCAATTCATAAATATTGTATATCATGACCCCATATGTTCGTAATATATATATAAAAAAATGACATTTTTTAAAACTCTGCATTTAAGATCTAAGGAAATTTGGTATATATACACAATGGAATACTACCCAGCCATAAAAAAGAATGAAATTTGGCCATTCACAGCAACATAGATGAGCTTGGAGAAAATTATGTTAAGTAAAATAAGCCAGGCACAGAAAGAGAAATGCCTCATGTCCTCACTCATAAATGGGAGCTAAAAAACAGAGAAAGAAAGAAAGACCATAATAAAACGTTGAACTTTCAGAAGGAGAGAACAGACCTGTAGTTACCACAGGTGGGAAAGTGGGAGAAAGGGGAAGACAGGGAGTAATTGGGTAATGAACACAAAAAGTAATTGTGATTTGTAATGATGAACATGCTAATAATATTGATTGATCATCACGTACTGTACACAAATACTGACAGTCAACTCTGTACCCCATAAATATGTATCAATAAAAATACCAAAAGTAAAAATAAAATAATCTAAGCCATTTAAAAAAAAAGTTTAGTCCTTCTCCTGGAATGCACAAATCTAGTGATAATCATCTGCACTAAATCATCTTGAACTGAAAAAAAAAAATAACCCAGTCCACCAATCTGGCAAAATTGTTGGTCTGGAATAAGCTACTTCAAGTGACCACATCTTCTTGAATGTATGGTCTAAACTAAATCTAAGGTCTGGATTAACTTTGAGGCTGAGAATAGCTGACATGTATGTGTCCCTTTACTTTCTGCTATCAGTAGATAAGCAATTGATGACGAGAGGTCTTCGTGACTCAGTTTGGTTGTGAGCAGGTAACAATTTTCTTATCCGTTTGTTTGCTTTGGAATTTTCTATCATGCAGTAATGGTATCACTAAGGGCAGGAGAGGTAATGTGCACCCAATGCACTTGGTTATGTCTACTCTTCCACAGTCAAAGTCAGTAGGGCTCTAGGATGGTTTGCCAAACCCACAAAACTCCAGAGCATTCTGGCTCAATGCATTCCTTTTTATTTTACATGGAGATTAAATGATTTCCTTTTTTTCTTTCATTTAACTCATTTATTCAAAATTCAATATTTTCCTTCAATTTAATCTTTTATTCTGCTACATAAATACCTACAAATGGTTCACCAGTTTTTGTTCCCTATGATGGAATTAAACCATCTATCATTCTATCCCTGACTCTTCTTAACTCATGGCCATTTTAACTGTATTTGTGTTAGCACGAAGAGAAAGTCTCATTTCCACGGCAACAAGAAGGTCCTGGACAGTATAATTTCATTTACATGATATAGTCCATTTAGTTATATGTTCTAAAACTGTGTTCATGGCTCTTCTCATTCTTGTAATGACAGCAATGCAAACACTTTGCAGTGTACAAAGTTTTTCTTACACTAATCTTATTTGATGAGGGTGAGGATTAAAATGGAAATTAGACAGAAACTTCTCTTTTCTGATATGTGTGTTTCATGTATTCATATTATATATATATACATGAACGTTTGTGTAGCTTACATTTCTTTATTTTTATTCTGCCTTATTGTGTGTGTGTGTTTAGCATATATGTTAATATTAGGAACAGTGGCGTCCCTGTTTTACTCCCTAATGTGATGGAAACGAATCTGGTATTTCTATTTAAGCATTAGTCTGATTTGGGGGTCAAAACTGACACATTTGCTCATAAGTAACTATATAACTAATCTTGATAAATTAAGTGTTTTAAGCAAGATTGATTTTTGAACCCAAGTCCCACTTCAGCATCCATGGAGAATCGTACCATAGCCTTAAAATGCATAGACTTTGGACCCAGGCACTTTTGATTCAAAATATGATTTTGCCATCTACTAGCTGCATTATCTTTGAAAAACTATTTAACCTTTACTCTAATTTCTCCCAGTTTTTCCTTTGTAAAATAGTAACGATATGGACTTATTTTATAAGGCTATTATGATGATTAACTGTAAAGTGCTTTGAACTGAGTCAGGTGCATGGTAAGTATGATACATGTGATTCTTCTTGTTATTGTTTTTATATCTGTTCCTTAAAATATGGAAACAATGATGATAGAAACATATTTTACAATATTTAACCATCCTTCCTTTTATATAGCAAACAATAAAATTTTCCCTTAACCAGTGATGAACTTGGCTGTTAATATTTTTCTTAGATATTTGCAGCAATATTTATATTAATTACCTAAGGTGGTAACGAATTACCACAAACTGGGTGGCTTAAAACACCAGAAATGTAGTCTTATACAGTTCTGGAGGCCAGAAGTCTGAAATCAAGGTGTTAGCCTTGGCATGCTCCCTCCAGAAATTTTATGGGGAAATTCTGTTCTTTTCTTCCAACTTCTGGTAGCTCCAGACTTTCCTTGGCTTGTGGCAGCATAAGTCTTATCTCTGCTTCCATCTTCACATAGCTTTCTCCTCTGCTTCAAATATCCCTCTTCCTATCTTTTATAAAATTTAGGGCTACCAGGATAATCCAAAATGATCTCATTTCAAGATCCTTAACTTAAAAGGCATCTGCAAAAGCCTTTTTTTTTTTTTCCAAATAGGAATGCACTCTCAGTTTCTGAGTAGAAATATCTTTTGGGAGGCCACTACAATATTCACAATCAAGATTGTCTGTAATTGTGTTTAATTTGGAAATGTATGTCAGGTTTTGATTTCAAAAACATACTTGCTTCTAAATAATGAGTTATTTTTCTTTCTCTGCTTGGAACAGTTCAAATAGCTTGTGAGCTCTTCTTTTTTTTTTTTTTTTTTGTATTAGTTATATTTCTTTTTTTTTTTTTTTTTTAATTTTATTTTGTCGATATACATTGTGGCTGATTATTGCTCCCCATCATCAAAACCTCCCTGCCTTCTCCCTCCCTCCCTCCCCCCCAACAATGTCCTTTCTGTTTGCTTGTCGTATCAACTTCAAATAATTGTGGTTGTTATATCTTCTCCCCCCCCCCCCGGTTTGTGTGTGTGTGTGTGTGTGTGTGTGTGTGAATTTATATATTAATTTTTAGCTCCCACTAATAAGTGAGAACATGTGGTATTTCTCTTTCTGTGCCTGACTTGTTTCACTTAATATAATTCTCTCAAGGTCCATCCATGTTGTTGCAAATGGCAGTATTTCATTCGTTTTTATAGCTGAGTAGTATTCCATTGTGTAGATGTACCACATTTTCCGTATCCACTCATCCGATGATGGGCATTTGGGCTGGTTCCATCTCTTGGCTATTGTAAAGAGTGCTGCGATAAACATTGGGGAACAGGTATACCTTCAACTTGATGATTTCCATTCCTCTGGGTATATTCCCAACAGTGGGATAGCTGGGTCGTATGGTAGATCTATCTGCAATTGTTTGAGGAACCTCCATACCATTTTCCATAGAGGCTGCACCATTTTGCAGTCCCACCAACAATGTATGAGAGTTCCTTTTTCTCCGCAGCCTCGCCAGCATTAATCGTACATAGTCTTTTGGATTTTAGCCATCCTAACTGGGGTTAGATGGTATCTCAATGTGGTTTTGATTTTCATTTCCCGGATGCTGAGTGATGTTGAGCATTTTTTCATATGTCTGTTGGCCATTTGTATATCTTCCTTAGAAAAATGCCTACTTAGCTCTTTTGCCCATTTTTTAATCGGGTTGCTTGTTTTCTTCTTGTACAGTTGTTTGAGTTCCTTATATATTCTGGATATTAATCCTTTGTCAGATATATATTTTGCAAATATTTTCTCCCACTCTGTTGGTTGTCTTTTAACTCTTTTAATTGTTTCTTTTGCTGTGCAGAAGCTTTTTAGTTTGATATAATCCCATTTGTTTATTTTTCCTTTGGTTGCCTGTGCTTTTGGGGTCGTATTCATGAAGTCTGTGCCCAGTCCTATTTTCTGAAGTGTTTGCATAACACTACCTGACTTTAAGCTATACTACAAAGCTATAATAACCAAAACAGTATGGTACTGGCATAAAAACAGACACACTGACCAATGGAATAGAATAGAGAATCCAGAAATCAACCCACATACTTACTGTCAGCTGATCTTTGACAAAGGCACCAAGCCTATTCAGTGGCGAAGGGACTGCCTCTTCAGCAAATGGTGCTGGGATAACTGGATATCCATATGCAGGAGAATGAAACTAGATCCATACCTCTCGCCGTATACTAAAATCAACTCAAAATGGATTAAGGATTTAAATATACACCCTGAAACAATAAAACTTCTTGTGAGCTCTTCTTAAGAAGACCCCTTCTATGAAATACTTTAAGCCTTATGCATTTAATTTATTAACTTTTTAGAAAATATTTTTCCCAACTTTCCTTATTTATTTATTTGAAGAATCAATCTTATACAGGCCATTTTTTTGTGTGGTTTATTGTTTTAAATTAAATTTTCCCAGAAAATTTTCTAGTGCGTTCATGTTTTTACAGTTTGGTTTACATTGACTGAAAAAAATTATCTTCTAATATATTAATTACTTTAGTCTTCTCTGCTTCTGTTTCCCTCCTATCATTTCATATTTTAACTGAACAAACTCCTTTTAAAAATTGATTGAATAAACTATTTTATGTGCCCTTCCTTCCCCCAAAAGATGTGCCCACAACCACTTCTTGATGAAAGTGGTATCACCTGACCACTTCTTGGAGACAGGATTCACAATAAGGAAAAGAGTAAATGAGGCAGGTTAGAAAAATCTATTCCAAAATTTCTATCTTCCTAACCCTTTGGATTCTCATTTCTACATTATACAAAGAAAGTTCTGGCATTTCAGACTTTATTTAGTATAGGCCGCTTGCAAGTCTACATTAGCTAACCAGCTATGCTAACTGTTAGAGTAAAAATTTGTGAGTTAAACTGTTAAAACTGGTATCTTTGGTAGGTACACTCTTATTGGTAAATTAGGCTTGACATTTCTTCCCAAGTGATAGAAGAAGCTATTTTCACTCATTTCCTTTCCCTCCCCTCCCCCGCCCCCAGATAGATGTATAAACTATCTCCTCTGTACTCAGATCTTACATTTGTTACCCTGGAAAATGGCAAAATGTTCTCTAGTCTTAGGTCTGGATAAATAAATGATGGTATGGTTAGATATTGATTAGAATTAGCATACAAATAAAGGCTGGCATCTGATTAAAGTCATTACAGAGTACTTAAGCAAAGGGTTTCTGGTTTCTTCAGATGGAGTTGGATGACTATTTATGCTGAGAAGGTACACTTCATAGAATTTGGCGTTTTGAGGACCTTGACTTTATCTGAATTCATCAAAATGCCACTTTTCCAATTTTTCAGATGCCACTCTTTTCCTATCAATAAAATAGTGTACATATAGAAGACTTGGCAAGGCTATAAGTCCAACTTGAGTTGTAATTCTGCAGTCTCAAAACTGTAATTTGTGTCATTCTCTGGGCTAGAAATGGTAAAAACATAATTTTACAGAGGACCTAAATATCTCTTTTTCCAGACATGCTTTGAGCTCCAGATGTAAAGCTCTGATCATGCCATTTTCTACATAAGCCATTTTGTGTGCAGTATAAAATAGTCCTCCTGCCAATCCTAGGAATCATTATTTCTATTATAATTCTCCATTTCAGCAGCTCCTAATCACCCATACCTTTGCTTTAAATAGACACTCCATTCCAGAGAAATATACATTGTAATTAACATAACTGATTTTCACCAAATGGTAAGAACTAATAACCAATGTGTTTGTGACTGGTGATGTAATTATCAGTGACTTCAAAATTAGCCAAGTTGATAACAAATACCAGGTTTACTTTTCTGCAGATGTGTTTCTTAAAACCACTTCTAACATAACTGCATCAGTCTGGATTCTCTGTAGTAATCAGAAACCAATTCAATATTTCAAGTTGGAAAATAATAAACACAAAGAATTAGGTGCTTACACAACACTCAAAAAGAGAGAAGTTCAGAGAATGTTAAAACTCTTTTTCAGTTTTGGTACTAGTTCCAATATTGCAGGAAATTTTTGTCCAATGGTCACAGCTGCCTTCATCACTGACTTAGGAAATTTCTAGGGGAGTTCTCAGAAGCTATGCAATTCCACGGTTTGCTGATGTATGCATACATATCTGCCTTTCTCTGTCTATGGGAAAATTCTGCTCTGCCTTCCATATTTTGCATGCAGGACTCTCATTGTGAAAATTACAGTAAAACAGAAACAACAATGAACTCTAGGAAATGTAGTTCACAGGCTTCCAAACTTTGTGACATAGTGGAAAGCATAGAATGTTTTAAAAATGGTGTGCATTTCCACAGGAAAATGAACACACATTTATTTTTGTGCCTGCAGATGATACCTAACTCTCAGCCTTACTAAAAATTTGGGTTGCAGGATAGGACTTTTTTTTTTCCATTTTGTTAACACCTTTTTATTATTTCCTGTAGAAAGTCATAATTTAGCTACATTTATATCGGAACCAATCAATGTTTTAATATAATATTGCACTTCTCGAAAATATTTTTTTTCTAAATATATCTAATTTATATGGGTATGCCTGAATAACATTTCAAATAAGGTAAATATTTGATTTTATGCTAACCATTAAAGGCAAATATTTCACAGTCCTTATACTAAATATTAAAGTTCAATTCAATGAAAATAAGGTATAAAAATAGCATGTCTAACTTGCTTATTGCAACCATTTAATGGATAAATGAATGGATTATGTTTAAAGTTAAATTATTTACTAATAAGCTAAAGAATATCAGTTACTCAACCACAAAAATAAATAAGAAAATGCTTCATTAGAAAATATATATCAACAAACTAAATCTTAAATACTCTTGTACTTTTTTAATTTTTTTTATTTATTATTAGCATATTCATTCTTACAAATTGTGACATCTCTTTATGCCCTTTGCCCAACCTATCACTTCCCAAACTCCTTCCCTCCCTCCCACCATCTCTAGTATCCTTAGGTTTGTTCTCTCCTTCTGAAAGTTCAACGTATTATTGTGGTCTTTTCTTTCTTTACTTTATTCCTTCCTTCTTCCCTTCTTCCCTCCCCTACTCCCTCCCTCCCTCTCTCCCTTCTTTCCTTCCTAGCAGCCAGTTATAAGTGAGAACATGCAGTATTTCTCTTTCTTTGACTGGCTTATTTCACTTAACATAGTTTTCTCCAGACTCATCCACATTGCTGCAAATGGCAGAATTTCATTCTTTTTTATGACTGAGTATTATTCTGTGGTATATGTATAACATATTTTCTTTATCCAGTCATCCATCAGTAGACACTTAGGTAGGTTCCATACTTTGGCTATTGTAAATAGAGCTGCAAGGAACATGGGAGTGCAGGTATCCCTTTGGCATGATGATTTCCATTGCTTTGGATATATGCCCAGTAGTGGGATTGCTGGATTGTATGGTAGCTCTATCTATAGTTCTTTCAGAAACCTCCATACTGTTTTCCATAATGGCTGTGCTAATTTACAGTCCCATCAACACTGTAGAAGAGATCCCCTTTCCCTGCATCCTCACCAGCATTTGTTATTCTTGATCTTTTTAATAATAGCTAGTCTAACTGGGGTGAGATGACATTTCAATGTGGTTTGATTTGCCTTTCCCTGATGGCTAGTGATTCTGAGCACTTTTTCATGTACCCGTTGGCCATTTGTATGTCATCCTTTGAAAAGTGTCTATTCATCTCCTTTGCTCATTTTTTAACTGGATTATTTGACTTTTCACTGTTTAGTTGTTTGAGTTCTTTGTATATTTTGGATATTAATCCCTTGTCAGCTGTAGAGTTTGCAAATATTTTCTCCCATTTCATAGGTTGTCTTCCTACTCTGTTGATTGTTTCCTTTGTTGTGCAGAAGGTTTTAGTTTGATATAATCCTATTATTTTTTCTTGTGTTGCTTGTACTTTTGGGGTCTTATATACACTTTAATGTACAGTTATACAAGTCATCTATACAATTTACACAAGTTATGCAAGAAGTCATGCAAGAAATTATATAAGAAGTTATACAAGAAGTCTGTTGAAGTTGTGCATGAAGCCATATATCACTAGCTCAAAAAAACTATATGAAATTTAATATTTTACTTCATTTAGATTAATAATCAGAAATATGGATTGAAATCTGAGTATTATCACTCATATTAATAAATATTTCTACTGAATATGACTTGAAATTATACATCTTATACAGTGGTAATCTGAAAGAGCAAATTCTATCCATGGAAACATTGCCACAATTAATTCAAGCAGCCACTAAGCCTTTAATGATGGTTTATTAATTGGAAGATAAAACTGATGATAACGTTGCCTTACAAAGTGAACATTAGAGCTCAAGAGCCTAAGTTCAAACCTGAACACTACCACCTACTGCGTAACCTTTGGAAAGGTACTTCCCCATGAGGCACTCCACTTGTCTTCATGTATGTAATAGGTATGTGTATGTTATCTTCTTCATAGTGTTTATATGAGAATTAAATGAGCTAATGTAGGAAAAGTGGTTACAACATTTCTTAGTATGTAATAAGCTCTTTAAACATGCTAATTGTGTTATTATTAGGTGGCAGTAGCAGTAGTAATGGTAGTTGGTTTTGCCTACTATTTTCATAATTTAAAATTTCACTATACAGAAAACCTGTTACTTGCACTGAGAAAAATACCACTAGCAAATTGATGCCCTGAAGCTATTTAGCTGTGTCTGCTAAGCAGGAAGGATAGTTCCAAGAATCTGAAAAAAACTTATGAATCATTTCTTCTAAATTTAAAAGATAAAAGACCTGTCAAACTGGGCTGAAAAAGTTTATATCTCCTGTTCAAAATTTCAGCTTTTCTCCAAGCAACAAACTCACTGGAAACAAACAAATCCTTCACAAATCTATTCAAGATAAAAAGTATATTTGTGTATGTAAGGAAAACAGAAAGAGGAAGATATAAAAATAAAGTATGACAAAGACACAGAATGAAATCAAGAACGGAAGAGAGACAGAAGAGTAGATGTTTCCAAGATTGACTTCCTTGTAAGGTTTTAGCATGAGCATTATATTGTGCGTGTTTATATTCTTTAGATTAAAATTACTTCTTCCCTGAAATAGAAGAGACTTTATATTTCCATAAAGCAAGTCTTATGATTTGGCTATTTAAATGTCTTATGCTCAAAATATCATTTATTATAAGGAAATTCTATATAATTATTAGGATGACATCCAAACTGATTGATAGCAAATATTAGAAGAGTTTAATGTGAGTGAAATAGTCAGAAAATAGAGAAAAAATTATGATCTGTGTTCATCAACCTGCCAGACCCAGGCAGTTCAGGGATCATTTGTTTGATTCACTTTATCACTATTTTAAAATATATTTTAAGTTCCAGAATGTACACTTCAGTTCCTGAGAAGTTCACAAAATTTACTGTTTCTCTTCAAAATTAATACAAATCACATAAGAACAATACCAAATGCTACACAATTGCACAAACAAAAATTTTCATCGCCATTTTTATATATATGTTTCTAACTCACCACAGCTCACTATTTCCACTAAAATATTCTTAATATCAGAAACTATTTATTCACCCCCAAATTACTCAAAGGGTAGCCTGGCTTATCATCTCCCAGTTAGGTTTGTCAGAAAACCATGATTTTTCTTTGATTTTTGTCCTGTTAAACTGTTCTTCAGACATCAAGTTTTACAAGTCCCAGAAAATGAAGGAACACAAAAGACTTGGATAATTAATGGCCCCAAACTTATCAAATTTGGTATGATTTCATACCAAATAAGAGTATGGAAAAAATGAAGAAAAGAGCCGTGAAAAACAAAGTAGAAAGGAGATTAATAATAGAGAAAATTAGTGAAATGTAAAGTTAGTTCTTTAAAAAGATCTAAAATTGATAAACATCTGGACAGACTAATGGAGATAAAAGAGAGACAACAGAAATTACCAAAATTAGAAATGAAAGAGAGAATATAACTCCTGATTTCACAGATGTTAAAAAATTAATATTGGGATACATAGAACAATGCTATGACAATAAATGCCACAACCTTGATGAAAAATATAAATTGCTTAGTAGGAACAAATAAAAGTCGATGAAAGAATCATTAGAAAACTCTAATTGCATAATATTTATTACAGAAATATTATCTTTAATTAAAAAATCTTCATACAAACAATTACAGCCCCACATATGTTCACTAGTTAGCTCAATCAAGTGAGATTCATCCCAGGAATGAAAGGATGGTTCAACATATGAAAGTCAATAAATGTGATACATCACATCAACAAGCTCAAGGACAAAGACCATATGATTACCTCAATAGATGCTGAAAAAGCATTTGACAAAATTCAACATTCCTTCATGATAAAGACTCTCAACAAATTAGGTATAGAAGGAAAATATCTTAACACAATAAAAGCCATTTATGACAAGCCCTCCACCAGTATTATTCTGAATGGGGAAAAATTGAAGGCCTTCCCCTTAAGGACAGGAACAAGAAAAGGATGTCCACTCTCACCACTTCTATTCAACATAGTACTGAAGGTACTAGCCGGAGCAATCAGGCAAGAGAAAGAAATAAAGGGAATCCAGATTGGAAGAGATGAAGTCAAACTTTCCCTATTTGCAGATGACATGATA
The DNA here is from genome assembly GCF_027409185.1 of Cynocephalus volans. Taxonomy (NCBI): domain Eukaryota; kingdom Metazoa; phylum Chordata; class Mammalia; order Dermoptera; family Cynocephalidae; genus Cynocephalus; species Cynocephalus volans. Next base: position 114,763,713 of record NC_084468.1, on the reverse strand, counting down.
TTACATATAGAAAAACCTAAAGACTCTATAAAAATACTCCAAGAGCTGGTTAATAACTTCAGTAGCATTGCAGGATACAAAACAAATGCCCCAAAGTCAGTAGCATTTATATACTGAAATAATGAATTAACAGAAAGAGAAATAAAGTAAGTCCATTTACAATTGTCACCAAAAAAATATGATACCTAGGGATCAATTTAACCAAGGAGGTGAAAGAACTCTACAATGAGAATTACAAATCACTTCTGAAAGAAATTAAAGAAGACACAAAAAGATGGAAAGATATCCCATGCTCTTGGATTGGAAGAATTAATGCTGTGAAAATGTCCATACTACCCAAAGCAATCTACGGATTCAATGCAATCCCCATCAAAATACTAATGGCATTCATCACAAAAATGGAAAAAACAATCTTACCTTTCATATGGAAAAATAAAAGACCCCGAAGAGCCAAAGCAATTCTGAGCAAAAAACACAAAGCCAGAGGCATAGCTCTGCCTGACTTCAAATTATACTACAAAGCTGCTGTAAACAAAACATCATAGTACTGATATAAAAATAGACATTCAGACCAGTGGTGTAGAATAGAGAACCCAGAAATCAATCCTCAGGCTTATAGCCATCTGATAATAGACAAAGGCAACAAAAATCTACATTGGGGAAAAGATTGCCTCTTCAACAAGTGGTGCTGGAAAAACTGGATATCTATATGCAGAAAAATGAAACTAGATATGTGTCTCTCACCATACACTAAAATAAACTCAAAGTGGATTAAAGACCTAGGTATAAGACCTGAAACTGTAAAATTACTAAGGGAAAATATAGGTGAAACCCTTCAGCAATTAGGTCAGGGCACAGGCTTTATGAACATGAGCCCAAAAGCACAAGCAGCAAAAGAAAAAAATAAACAAATGGGACTATATCAAACTAAAAAGTTTCTGCACAGCAAAAGAAGCAATCGACAGAGTGAAAAGACAACCTGCAGAGTGGGAGAAAATTTTTGCTAACTATGCACCTGACAAGGGACTAGTATAGAGAATATACATAGAACTCAAGCAATTATACAGTAAAAAGAAAAAAAAATGACCCATTTAAAAAATGGGCAAAGGAGCTGAATAGATATTTTTCAAAGGAAGACATACAAATGGCCAACAGATACATAAAAAAAAAAAAAAAAAAAAATGCTCAGCATCACTAGTCATCAGGGAAATGCAAATTAAAACCACATAGAGATACCACCTCACTCCAGTTAGACTGGTTACAATCAAAACAAACAAAACAAAAACAGTGAATAACAAATGCTGGTGAGGGTGTGGAGAGAAGGGAACACTCCTACACTGTCAGTGGGACTGTAAATTAGTACAACCACTTTGAAAAACAATTTGGAGATTTCTCAAACAACTACTGATAGATTTTCCATATGATCCAGAAATCCCTCTTCTGGGTGTGTATCCAGAGGAATGGAAATCATCATGTCAAACCTGCACTCCCATGTTTATTGCAGCTCTGTTTACAATAGCCAAGATATGGAACCAACCTAAATGTCTATCAATAGATGATTGGATAAGGAAACTGTGGTATATATACACTACGGAATTCTACTCTGCCATAAAAAAGAATGAAATACTCTAATTTGCAACGACATGGATGGACCTGGAGAAATTTATGTTAAGTGAAACAAGCAAAGCACAGAGGGATAAATGCTGCATGTGCTCACTCATATGTGGGAGCTAAGAGAGAAGGGAGGAAGGAAAGAAAGACCACAGTAGTGCCATGGTCCAACAGAGGGAGGGAACATTCCTAGGGCTACAAATTGGAGTTGAGGGGAGATGGGGATGGGGAGGGAGATTGGGGGATAATTGGGAGGGGACAAAGGGTACAAACGTAATTTCTGGTAATGGGTATGCCCCCAGTATGAATCTGGCCCCCGCATAATGGGCAGGAGGGGGGCAATCAGCTTTGTATCTCATGAATATTCATAATAAAATAAATAAATTAATAAATAATAAATAATAAAGTTCAGAAAAAATCTAAGAAAATTGTATCAATCCTATACAAACTTTTTCAGAATGTAAAATGGAAATAGATGCGTTTTAAGTTATACCTTGCTTCCCAAACCAAAGTCATTACAAGAAAAATCAAATACAGACCAATATATCTCATTAACACAGACACAAAAATATAACATAGGTATAATTTCTATATGTCTGTCTCTATATAAAGATCTCTCTATCTAACTACGTACCTATACTCCTATTTTCTGTTAAGGGATCACAATTTTTAAATTTGAAATAAACTCGTGTTTTCTATCAGATACCTTCTTACAAAGGTTTATATAGATATTCTTTTTTTAGAAATGATATTTGGTAAATTCATTTTTCTTCAGAATTATTTAATTATTTATAAATCCACTTTAGATTCCAGCTCCCGGAGGCTGGGACCCAGCAGTGGCGAGGGACAGCGGCGGGGTGGGCGCGGCAGTCGGTGGCAGCAGCGGGGGCAGCCCCGGGTGACAGCCCCGGCGGGGCCGCACACTCAGCCCCCTTGCGAGCCAGCATGGGCGCGGCGCCCAGAAGCGATTTGATAGATGACAAATTGGTCTAAAATGGCTGAGTTTTTATCTGAATAAAGTCATTGAAGCCATCTCAGAAAGTCTGCACCAGGAAAATAAATGCTTTAAAATAGAATGAGTTTCAAGATGGTGGTGGCTGCGGCGGCTGGCGCGGAGTAGCTGAGGTGGAAAAGGCGGCCACTGTGCCTCAGGCAGCCGGGAAACTTGTGGACCTTCCTCTTGCCATCTCTTAAGGGAGGACTGCAGCTGCTGGCCAGTCGTGGGGGCTGACCGCCACTTAGCCCCGAGCAGGAGAGGCTGCCTCATTTACAGGCAACAGCTTTGAAGTGTGGAGCAGGAAAAGAACTGTTTCTTAGCTGCAAAAGCAAGTCCCGAAACAGGGAACACGGCCTCAGGGCTGCTGTGGATGCAGACAGGATCCCAGAGGCAGGGGCCGCGCTGAAGGCGGCCAGCTGCCCTATTCAGGATTTGAGGTTTCAGGCCGGCATTAAAGAAGATTCCTGGGAGCGCCCGAGCCACGCCGTGACTGAACAGCCCGAGGCAGCAGCGGCCGAGAACGGGGAAGGCGACAAACCAGAGGCAGAGAGTGAGCACCCGACCTGGCACAGCACTGTGAGTGACCCCTGGCCCAGCTCTGTTCGGGGGGCTGACGCCCACCCGGCTCCCACCTGCATCACTGGTTCACTCAACGCCCCAGGGCTGCCTCCATTTTCCCAGGTGATGGCAGCTCCGCGCGGCTCGGCCATCACTGAGCCTTCCCACTTGCTTGGCCCAGCGCGGGGCTTTCTGGAGCCTGCAGGCCGGCCTCCCCTCCCATTCCCTCCGCAGTTCTCTGGCGGGGCTGGTGGTGTGGGGCGCCCCTGGCCAGTGTTGGGAGGGCAAGGAAATACGGGCGGGCTGACTGTCATTCCACCACACCCTGGACTCTGGCCCCCAGTAAACTTCCTGTTACTGGGAGGCAGTTACCATCTCTGTGGCCACCAGTTTGGAAAAAAGCCTAATGAATTTCTGGTTGGGAATAGTGTGGTAGGAGAGTTCCCAGGTCCTCTTGAACCTGCCGGAGAGCTGGCTGCAGGTGGGCGCTAGATTCAGTCTATGCCGGGGGGATACAAAGGTGAACAATTCCCGAGAAAGATCTACACAGTGCTACAAAGGTACCCAGAGCAACCAGTCGTCTGTGCTACCAGAAACCTGGCAGACTACCTGGGCGAGGTGGTCCCGAGCAGGGTCTTGAAGGCCCAGCTGATAGACGAGGGGTGCAGAAGACACGCCCCAGCCCAGGACAGTGCGCACAGAGTGGGGAGACGTGAGGCCAGGGAGGCGGAGACTCGACAGAAACCACACACCCTGTGGGGTCGCCACTGCACGATCCAACAGCCTGGGCCAGAGCACACGGAACAGGGAGAAGTACTGCACAGGAAGTGAAAGCTCAACAGAGATCACACACCCTGTGGTACGTGATCCATCAGCCCAGCAGAGTCCAAGCTGACCAGAAAGGTGGCTCCCCGTAGAAGCCCAAGACCCGAGGCAACCACACACACAAGGCACTAGAGGCCAACTGAGCAGTCATGGAGGGAGCCATACGAAATTGGCAACCACAGCAACATCCTAGTTAGTCATTAGTCTCAAACCGGTGGACTGTGAAACCCCCTGCCACAATGAATAAACACCAAAAAAAAGATACCAGAAATACAAAAAATCAAGAAAGTACACCACCAAAAGTTAATAAATCTCAAACTCTAGATCCTATAGAACAAGAAGCCCTTGAAATGACTGACAAGGAATTTCGAGTGATAATTCTAAGGAAACTGAATGAGATACAAGAAAACTCAGCTAGACATCATGATGAAATGAGGAAAAGTATACAGGATCTGAAAGAGGAAATGTACAAGGAAATCAATGTCCTGAAAAAAAATGTAGCAGAAATTGCTGAACTGAAGAAGTTATTCAGCGAAATAAAATACACAACGGAGAGTTTAACCAGCAGCCTTGTCAAAGTTGAAGAGAGAACCTCTGAACTTGAAGATGGGCTGTTTGAAATAACACAAGCAGACAAAAAGAAAGAAAAAAGAATCAAGGACATTGAAGAAAATCTGAGAGAGAAATCAGACAACCATAAGCGCTCAAATATCCGAGTCATGGGTATTCCAGAAGGGGAGGAAAATGGAGATTCCATTGAAAACATATTCAACAGAATAGTGGCAGAAAACTTCCCAGGTATAGGAAAAATCACAGATCTTCAGATCCAGGAAGCTCAACGATCTCCAAACGTATTCAACCCAAAAAGGCCTTCTCCAAGACAGGTCATAGTCAAACTGGCAAAACTCAGAGACAAAGAGAGAATCTTAAAAGCTGCAAGAGAGAAGCGTCAAATCACCTATAAGGGAGCCCCAATCAGGCTAACATCAGACTTTTCATCACAAACCCTAAAAGCTAGAAAGGAAAGGGATGATATTTTCAAAATACTAAAAGACAAAGATTGCCAGCCAAGAATACTCTACCCTGCAAGGCTATCCTTCCGAAATGAAGGGCAAATAGTATATTTCTCAGACAAACAAAAACTGTGGAGGTTCACTACCACACGACCACACTTACAAGAAATCCTCAAGGGAGTACTGGGTTTGGTTCCTGAAAAATAACTACCACTGCCATAAAAACCCAAGAAAAATCAATACTCACTAGTATAATAAAAATGGCATTCATGACGAGAAAACAAGCAAACAAAAACACTATCTACAACCTAAGGAACCAACAAACACAGAAACCAAACAGTAAATCAGAAAGCAAGGAACAAAAGACACCTAAGACAACCAAACAACCAATAAAATGCTAGGAATAAATCAATACCTTTCAATAACAACTCTTAATGTAAAAGGCTTAAATTCCTCAATTAAAAGACACAGACTGGCTGACTGGATCAAAAAGGAGGACCCAACTATATGCTGCCTACAAGAGACCCACCTCACCCATAAAGATTCACACAGACTAAGAGTGAAAGGATGGAAAAAGATTTACCATGCAAACAGAAAAGAAAAACGAGCTGGAGTAGCTATTCTTATATCTGACAAAACAGACTTTAAACTAAAAACCATAAAAAGAGACAATGAGGGACACTACTTAATGATAAAAGGACTGATCCATCAAGAAGACATAACAATCATAAATATGTACGCACCCAATGTTGGAGCAACCAGATTTATAAAACAAACTCTTTTAGACCTAAGGAAGGAAATAGACACTAATACCATAATAGCAGGGGACCTGAAAACCCCACTGTCAATATTAGACAGATCATCTAGGCAAAGAATCAGTAGAGAAACACAAGATCTAAACAAGACTCTAGACCAATTGGAATTGGCAGATATCTACAGAACATTCCACCCAACAACCTCAGAATATTCATTCTTCTCAGCAGCACATGGATCATTCTCCAGGATAGATCACATATTAGGTCACAAATCAAGTGTCAATAAATTCAAAAAAATTGGAATTATCCCATGTATCTTCTCAGACCACAATGGATTAAAACTAGAAATTAATAACAAACGAAACTCTGGAAACTATACAAACACATGGAAATTAAACAGCATTCTACTTAATGACATATGGGTCCAAGAAGAAATCAAGCAGGAAATCAAAAAATTTATTGAAACTAATGAAAACAATGATACATCATACGAAAACCTGTGGGATACTGCAAAAGCAGTATTGAGGGGGAAATTTATTGCATTAAACGCTCGTTTCAGAAGAATGGAAAGATGGCAAGTGAACAACCTAAGACTTCACCTTAAAGAACTAGAAAAACAAGAACAATCCAAACCTAAAGTTAGCGGACAGAAAGAAATGATTAAGATCAGAGCAGAACTGAATGAAATTGAAAACCAAAAAACAATTCAAAAGATCAACGAATCAAAAAGTTGGTTTTTTGAAAAGATAAATAAAATTGACAAACCATTAGCATGGCTAAGAAAACAAAAGAAGAGAGAAGACTCAAATAACAAAAATTAGAAATAAAAAAGGCGATATTACAACTGATTCATCTGAAATACAAGGAATCACTCAAGACTACTATAAACAACTATATGCCAACAAATTTGAAAATCTGGAGGAAATGGATAAATTTCTGGACACACACAAGCTCCCAAAACTGAACCATGTAGACGTAGAAAATTTGAACAGACCAATAACAGTAAAGGAGATTGAAGCTGTTATCAGAAGGCTCGCAGCAAAGAAAAGCCCAGGACCAGATGGATTCACAGCAGATATTACCAAACATTCATAGAGGAATTGACACCGATTCTTTACAAACTATTCCAAAAGATTGAAACAGATGCAAATCTCCCAAACTCATTTTATAAAGCAAATATCATCCTGATACAAAAACCAGGTAAAGATATAACCAAAAAAGAAAACTACAGGCTGATATCTTTGATGAATATTGATGCAAAAATCCTCACTAAAATACTAGCAAACAGAATACAGCAACACATACGTAAAATTATTCATCACGATCAAGTGGGATTCATCCCAGGGATGCAAGGTTGGTTCAACATACGGAAATCAATAAATGTGATACACCATATTAATAAACTCAAACACAAGGACCATATGATCATATCTATAGATGCTGAAAAAGCATTTGATAAAGTTCAGCACTCATTCATGAAAAAGACCCTCTATAAGTTAGGTATAGAGGGAAAGTATCTCAACATAATTAAAGCCATATATGCCAAACCCACTGCCAATATCATCCTGAATGGGGAAAAGCTGAAAGCTTTTCCTTTAAGAACAGGCACTAGACAAGGATGCCCACTCTCACCACTCCTATTCAACATAGTGTTGGAAGTACTAGCCAGAGCAATCAGAGAAGAGAAGGAAATAAAGGGCATCCAGATTGGAAAAGATGAAGTCAAACTGTCCCTGTTTGCAGATGACATGATCCTATGTAGCAAACAGCCTAAAACCTCTACAAAAAAACTCTTGGAATTGATAAATGATTTCAGCACAGTAGCAGGATACAAAATCAACACACAAAAATCAGTAGCATTTCTGTTCTCCAATAGTGAACATGCAGAACGAAAAATCAAGAAAGCCTGCCCATTTACAATAGCCACCAAATAAATAAAATACTTAGGAATTGAGTTAACCAAGGAGGTGAAAAATCTCTATAATGAAAACTACAAACCACTGCTGAGAGAAATTAGAGAGGATACAAGAAGATGGAAAGATATCCCATGCTCTTGGATTGGAAGAATCAACATAGTGAAAATGTCCATACTACCCAAAGTGATATACAAATTCAATGCAATCCCCATCAAAATTCCAAAGACATTTTTCTCAGAAATGGAAAAAACTATCCAGACATTTATATGGAACAATAAAAGACCACGCTTAGCCAAAGCAATGCTGAGCAAAAAAAATAACGCTGGAGGCTTAACACTACCTGACTTTAAGCTATACTACAAAGCTATAATAACCAAAACAGTATGGTACTGGCATAAAAACAGACACACTGACCAATGGAATAGAATAGAGAATCCAGAAATCAACCCACACACTTACTGTCAGCTGATCTTTGACAAAGGCACCAAGCCTATTCACTGGGGAAGGGACTGCCTCTTCAGCAAATGGTGCTGGGATAACTGGATATCCATATGCAGGAGAATGAAACTAGATCCATACCTCTCACCGTATACTAAAATCAACTCAAAATGGATTAAGGATTTAAATATACACCCTGAAACAATAAAACTTCTTAAAGAAAACATAGGAGAAACAATTCAGGAAATAGGACTGGACACAGACTTCATGAACACGACCCCAAAAGCATGGGCAACCAAAGGAAAAATAAACAAATGGGATTATATCAAACTAAAAAGCTTCTGCACAGCAAAAGAAACAATTAACAGAGTTAAAAGACAATGAACAGAGTGGGAGAAAATATTTGCAAAATATACATCTGACAAAGGATTAATATCCAGAATATACAAGGAACTCAAACAACTTTACAAGAAGAAAACAAGCAACCCAATTAAAAAATGGGCAAAAGAGCTAAGTAGGCATTTCTCTAAGGAAGATATACAAATGGCCAACAGACATATGAAAAAATGCTCAACATCACTCAGCATCCGGGAAATGCAAATCAAACCACATTAAGATACCATCTCACCCCAGTTAGGATGGCTAAAATCCAAAAGACTCTGAACGATAAATGCTGGCGAGGTTGCGGAGAAAAAGGAACTCTCATACATTGTTGGTGGGACTGCAAAATGGTGCAGCCTCTATGGAAAATGGTATGGAGGTTCCTCAAACAATTGCAGCTAGATCTGCCATATGACCCAGTTATCCCACTGTTGGGAATATACCCAGAGGAATGGAAATCATCAAGTTGAAAGTATACCTGTTCCCCAATGTTCATCGCAGCACTCTTTACAATAGCCAAGAGATGGAATCAGCCCAAATGCCCATCATCAGATGAGTGGATACGGAAAATGTGGTACATCTACACAATGGAATACTACTCAGCTATAAAAACGAATGAAATACTGCCATTTGCATCAACATGGATGGACCTTGAGAGAATTAGATTAATTGAAACGAGTCAGGCACAGAAAGAGAAATACCACATGTTCTCACTTATTGGTGGGAGCTAAAAATTAATATATAAATTCACACACACACACACACACACACACACACACACACACACACACACACACACACACACACAAAACCGGGGTGGGGGGAAGAAGATATAACAACCACAATTACTTAAAGTTGATACGACAAGCAAACAGAAAGGACATTGTTGGGGGGGGTGGGGGGGAGGGAGAAGGGAGGGAGGTTTTGGTGATGGGGAGCAATAATCAGCCACAATGTATATCGACAAAATAAAATTTAAAAAATAATAATATTAAAAAAATAAAATAAAATAAAATAAAATAAAATGCTTTAAAATAGAGATCTTACATATATTGGGGGGTAAACTATTTTACATAGGTATTTTTCAGAAAATAAATTAGTTTCCCCCAAAATAAATAAATAAATAAATAAATAAATAAATCCACTTTAAATTGTACTGACTTCATTTATCATGAACTGAACCACATCTTTTATATTACTGACTTTGCATTATCTCTTACAATTCCTCAATTCTAAATATGATAAATAAATGAGTAATTACTGATTTTCAGTCACAGATTGCTTTTTGAGATATGCAGTATGCCCTATTGCCCGATATTACTAAAGCTGAATAATGAAATTAAACCATTTTCTAGGAACAAAATTTTCAATATTATTTTGAAAATTGTGTAAAGTATTTTAATACTTAAAACATGAATGCTAAAACACTTAAAAAACAATTTATGAATGAAAACAATCAGTTATTAATAATAAAAATAATATCAAGTTAACTAATGACAAATACTGAATAGATGTCAGATTTTCACAGAAGAAAATCCAATATGGAAAGTGGGTGTGCATTTGATATTACTATTGCCTCTGAGAACTAGGGAAAAAAAATCTCAATAAAGTCATTCTTTCATAGATCTGTGCTCTGACAAACCATATGTGAAAGAGAAGCTGTAGTGATAAAACATCAATGCTATTTTCACTTTCCAAACTTTGAATGTTTAAACTGTCCTGTAAAGGACTTATTTAGAGTAACTTTTTCTTCAGTAATAAATATAAGCATAATAAGCAATACTTTCTATTTGAAGACGTCTTAACAACACCTTGGCAACATTGTAAACTTCTGATTCTGACAAATGGTTCATTTACATGAAGAACATCTTGGCAGAAAATTTTAAATATCTAAGCCTCAAAGATGATAAGACAAACAACCTTGACCAGGAGGTGACTAATACCATTGTAGACAACCATGATTGATTGCCCAAAACACGGTCGGTCTTCTATCAAATTTCTCTGGGTAAAAACCCAGTGTAAATGAAACCTTTTTTTTTTTTTTTTTTTTTGTCATATTGAATATTTTAACACCTTCATTTCCTTGGGTAAAATGATTAGTGTACTATAATTATCGTATTTCCTTGGATTGACAACCATGAAAATAAAGTTAGTGCACACTTTCAGAACGTAAACTGCTATAATTTAATCCTTTTTTTTAATTCAGCAATTTACAGAGGTGTCTTATTATGTTGAAAAGAAGAAGACAATGTAAAAGCTAGCAAATGCACAGAGCCACCCATAAAAATCTTGTCATATGTATATATTCTAATTAAGAAATGTATGTCAATCATAATTAGAAATGGCTAACAGAGATTTACAAATATATCCCTAGATCCTATATGATATAGTATTTAAGTTTCACTACACTGTAAGCTTCTAAAAAACTTTAGTTGTATGTATTCCCCATGGCATTGAATACTTCAGCTCTTTCAACTATATTTGCAAAGCTGCATTTGTTTCAAAATAGTCTACAGAAATAACTATTTTATAATATAACTGCTGACAATGTTTTCTGTTTCTTTATTTTCAAAAATAATTCAATCAGCTCTCAAAATATCTATCTTGTCCTTAATATGAAATCTATATATCCATATCTAAATCTACATCTATCTATATCTGTATATAAAGACTAATCTCTAAACATGCAAGAGTTGATTTATTTCCTCTTTACAATATAATATGAATTTATGTTCTGCTAATATAAATTACTGTGTTATAACTTCTCTATGTAACATGTTAAAGTAGAAGATGAAGAAAAAAGAATATGAAATCAATTTTTAATGTTTAGTGATTTGGTATACTGGTAGTAGAGACTTCGTGTGACCAAGAGACTCCCAAATACAAAAGTTTAACCCAGATATTTCTATTTCTTTTTCATCTAACATTCCAGAAGTAAGCAATGAAAGAAAATAGAGAAGCTATGTCTTCTTCAGTATGTAGTTTCCCTCTCTGATTTCTAGCTGGGTGTTTCAGCTGACACTATCTCCAATTTCAGAGGTGCTAGAGAATCACAAATAAGTATAGTAAAATTAATATGTAAATGTTCAATTGTGACTCAAGTTCGGAAAAAAGTATGTTTCAACAATTTTATTATATGAAACGAATAAAATATATGAACCAAGTTTTCAAATCGAGAAGATAAAAAGAGCAAAACCTGGTAAATCAAAATAAATTAATAAATAAACAAAGAATAGTGAGTTAGAAGATTTCTTCTTTCTATGATGTTGAAAGTAAAAAATATTTGCTATCATTTGGAACAAAGCAGCATAGATTAAGGGGCTATGGTCTCTAAGAGACACATAACCATGTGAAACTCACAGTCTTCCCACTGTTTATACTGATAGTGTTTTTCAGTTCATTTCAAGAAAGGATATAATTTATTTATATATTTATTTAAATTTCATATAATTTTATATTTTTAATTTTAACATTTACTTTTACATATTTGTGGGGTACAGTGTGTTGTTTCAGTACATGCACATACTGCAAAATGATTCACTTAGGGTTGATAGTGCAATTTTGTACCCTTTAGTCCACCACTTCTTCTCCAACCCAGACACTGGTAACCATTATTCTTCTCTTCTATGAGAACTACTTAACCACTTTTTTTTTAAGATTTCACATATAAGAGATACCATGAGATATCTGTTTTTCTATGCCTGACTTATCTCTCTTAATGTTCTCCAGTTCTATCCATGTGGCTGTAAATGACAGGATTTCACTTTTTTTGTAGCTGAGTAGTATTCCATTGTGTACATATACCATAGTTTGTGTTTTGTTTTGTTTTGTTTTTTATCTATTCTTTTGTTGATAGGCATTTAAGTTGATTCTGTCTCTTGGCTATTGTGAATACTGTTGCAGTGAACATGGGAGTGCAGGTGTCTTTTTGATATGTTGATTTCAGAGAATAGAATTTTAAAAAACAAAAAAACTAACAAGCTCATAGAGGAGATACAGGTTAGTGTTCATGATAGCTAAAGCACCCGCAACTTTGGCAAAATCTTGAAAAGCAGGAACTCACAGAGAAGTGAGTCCAAAATCCACTTACAAATTATTGTTGAGGCTTATGCCAAAACCAAAGACAAACACATACAGGATGAAACGCTAAGAATCCCAGCAGAAAGCAGCCTTTAGGAAGCTGATGAGCTGAGTATGTTTGGTACTATACTATATGAATGAGGTAGATAGAGCACGGTCAAGATTTGCCAAAGTAGAGGGCCTTTTGTGAATGACCCAGGCTTTTTGTTGAAACCCTAGAATCTCCACATTGTGTGTGGAAGAGTCACACCACTGAAATAAAGACAAAAATTACATACACCAACCTTAAGAAAGTCTAAAGCAAACCTAGACACCACCAAATCCACCTTTAATCTTTCTGCTTGCCAGGAAAAACAAACAAACAAACAAACAATTTTCCATGAAAAATGATGACATTATTCAGATCTAATACCAATTTTCATGCTTGATATGCAGTGTTCACTCAATACATATAAGGAGGGTTAAAATACATTACCGAGTAATCAAAAACAAAAGTTAAACAAGACAGAAACACAACTGAAGTTGAATCAGTTATTAGTGTAATCAGACAGATACTTTATTTACTTTATTTTTCACGTAAACATGTTTTAAAAAAGGAAGAAAATGGAGAATTTTAGTAGAGGCTGGAAATCAATAAAAATAAGTCAAGTAAAAATTTCAGAAGAAATATATAAAGTAAAAAATAAAAAAATAATAGGTAGTAGTAACGGCATATCAGGCAAAATAGGAAAGATGGATAGTAAATTATAGAGCAGAGGAAATACTCAGGATACAACATGAAGGAAAAAAATGGAAAACTAGATAACAAAGTAAGATACATATGGAACACAGTGAAAAGTTCTAAAAATGTGTAACTAGAGTCATAAAAGAGAGCAGAAAGACAAGAGGACAGAAGCAATTTAAATAAACATTATCTGTTAATATTAAAAAAGAAAAACTGCAGAAGATGTCTAACCATTCACTTGAGAAGCTGCATGAATCTCTTCAAGCTGGGTACCTGTCCCCCTCACATACAACCACAGGCACACACATCTTGTAACTACCTTGGGGTGCTGTAATAAAGTACTGGAATAGCTTAAATACTGTGGAGAATTCTTTGAACATAGAATGGAAGGAAAATGTTTAAAACTGAGGCGATAAATTAAGTCACATATTCCAGACTATGTTCAGGAACTGGAGCATATTAGTAAATATGCATCACTAACAGCATATATACAACACACACACACACACACACACACACACACACACACACACACACACACACACACACACACACACACACACACACACACACACTAACATAAGCATATGGCTGGGCACAAATAGTAAAACAACAAGGTACCAGAGATTGGGTGGCTAATAAACAACAGCTAAAGCATAAAGGGAAAAATGGATTTCAAATATTAAATAGGAAATGAGGAGCATATGGCACATGGTAATAAATTCTAACGTATATTACTTGGAATCCTGATGTGGATGAAATGACAGAAAAAGAGCTAGGTAGCTCTCATGTCTCTCAAAAGGGCACTAACCACATTCATGAGGGCTCCACCCTCATCACCTAAGTACCTACAAATTCCACCCCATTGGGGATAAGATTTCAACATATGAATTTGGAGTGGGGGGACATAAATATTCAGTCCGTAACACCATACTACTTCCTTTTTTATCTTTTACAATCTTATCTATGAATATTTTTATATTTAATATTTATCATTTTGGTTTTTTCTAGTGTTTAGGTCTTCTGATATATATATATATATTTACAAAATATATATATATTTTGTAAATGTGTCCATTCTGTTTAGTCTCATTTTGATTTTTTGATTTTTCAATTTTAGACAGTAGTTATTTTTGGCTCTTTGCTGGAAAATTTTAGAGATGTTTGTGATGACATTTCTACTCATCTTCCCCCCTCAAATAATTGTAATATGATTATTACTTTAATTTCTTAATATGTAATGTGTCCATTCTGTTTAGTTTCAGTTCTATGCATAAATAAACTCAGTACCCATCAAAAAAGAGCTCAATGCTTCTGAATTGTTTATTTTTATTCATAACTTATTTGGTTAGATTTAAAAGTCAAGTACTTTTTTCAAGAAAGTATAATGTAAGTTAAATCCCCTGAATCATTTTAAGTTAAGATAGTTTTGTTTTGTTTTGTTTTTTACGTGAAATGTAACATTTCATCCAAGTCAATTCATAACAAAAGCAAAAGCTGGGCCAAGCCCGTGGCGCACTTGGTAGAGTGCTGCGCTGGGAGCGCGGCGACGCTCCCGCCGCGGGTTCGGATCCTATATAGGACTGACCGGTGTACTCACTGGCTGAGTGCCGGTCACGAAAAAACGACAAAAAAATAAATAAATAAATAAATAAAAGAGGTAGTCAGAATACAGTATAGAGAATGGCTTGGGATAAGTGTGTCATAACAAAGGTTGTGAAAATTTAGCGTACGCTATAAGTCTACTTTGTATATTGAAATCTGAGTGCCAGGGATCTGTGTACAATGAGGCTGTGTATAAATAGCTATGCAGTGAACTTATCTTGCCCATTGAGTTTGAATTAAATAGAAAAACACAATCATTTGTTTCACAGAAGATACAAATAATTTTTAAGTCAGTTAGTTGCAAATATCATAGTTAAAGAAAAAAACAAATGATCTATAAACATGGCCCAGCATGGAGTCTTAACTTACAGTACCTAAGATCCTACGTAATCATCTGCATTAAAAAATATTTGGATACTAACACTTTTGTAGGGCTAGTGTCCATTGTTTCATCAGATTTAGACATAGTTATAACCCCCAAATGTTTAAAAAATTCCTCTCTAGAATTCCATTTGTATAATGAGTATGTATTAACTTTTACTGCCTCTAAAACAAAGCTAGTGCAATCCATTTTTCTTTATTAGAATGACAATTAAGACAGAAGTGAAATATGTAGGAGGGTGATGTTTGAAGTATTGTACTAGACTTTCTACAAATTCAGATATGTAATTATGATCAGATAAAGCCCTAGCAAAAAGGCAGAGATGACTATGTTATGCTTTCCTAGTTCTCATTTAATGGATCACTGAATGTGATAACAGGGTGCCCAGTATGGTGTTAATTGGATGTGATGTTCTCAGTGGTGTGCTGACATCTTTGGGAAAAGGTGTAATAAAGGTATTTGTCTTTGACTTGAGGCTTCCTGCTCAGAAAGGTATATTTCTGAGTCTTTTCTTTTCAAAAATAAATGTTTGATTTTTAATTTTGTGTGTGTATGTTTGGTAGCCAGAATTATACAGTACATTTTTTCTTCTGCTTCTTTATTTTTTCTGTAATTTATGTAATGCCTTCATCAAATCCACAGTGGAAATCAGGACAAGGACCTGTCTTCTGCCAATTTCTCTTGGAAAAAATTATTATCCTTTAAATTGCTTCTAGAAGGCTCACTGAACAGGGAGGTAAGTTTGTGAATGACTGATTAATGTGAAAGCAGGGACTATGTGGAGAACGTACTGTATTACAAAGCAGATCAGAAAATGTATGCTAAATTATTGTTATGGTAATTATCCTCCTCTGAATTTATCTTAGTGTTAAAAAAATTAATAAAAATTTTGAATTGGTAGAATAATTAAACTTAACTGCTGTAATTAATAAATTAATTTTAGAAAATGATTCATATCAGGAATGAATTATAATGATTGAAATTTAAAACCTTTGTGCTAACAGTTTCTATAACTTTTTGGCAAACTGTGTTTAAATCATTATTCAAAAGAATATTTTTCTGGCTTCACTTTTTTATATCTTCATTTTGATTCTTATAGCTACCTAATTTTAGTATATAATCACTAATAAATGCCTTGATACTATAAGTATGTATAAAACAAATATATTTTTAAGAACAATTTTATTTATTGACAGGAACAATTATGATTTACTAACTACATGGTCCCAGACACACACATATATGTCAGTGTGAGCACATATACACAGAATACTATATAAAACACATAAAAAACACCATCCATAGATAATATTACTTATTGCTAAAGCTTGTGGAAGCTTTATGAAAACTGGGGTAACTATAACTCAACACTATTCTGTATGCTTTTTCCCGAAAATTTCAGGACAATTTTGCATAGAATTTATAAAATGGTAAAGAAGGCATTATAGTCAATTGCTTTTGGCTCAAAATTTTTATTTAAAAATATTTTAGTAACTGTTGAATAACTGTCTTCGAACATTCATTAGTTCAAATTTCTTAAAATTTCACCAAGTTCTATGAGAATTCAGCTGGACAACTGCCCAGAAGCCATGAGATATGGTAGGTGCTGCACGAGGGAAGGAACGAGAAGTCTGTTCTGCCTCTGTCATTAGATTTCTCAAAACATCATTGTGTTTCTGTAAGATACATAAAAAAATGCATACTACACAAAATTTTCATAATAAAACAAATAAAATAAACTATAAATAGATATTTTCAAAATATTAAAATGCTTTAAAAATTTAAGAAACATTATATTATAACTAAATATTTTCACATTTAAGATGCCTTATGACAGGTACCAGCTCAAAACAATGGAAAAGAACACATGCTGAAGAATATCCACATACTGCCTCAGTGTAATTTTAAACTAGAAAATAATGGTCATGTTTATTTCCAAAGAGCATGTACTCATACAGCCAAAGACGAATGTCGGGATTATCATGACAACTTTCTCCTCCCCTTCCTCCCTTTCTCCTTCCTTCCTTTCTAACTTCTGTTTGTTTTTTTGTTGTTGTTTGTTTGTTTTTCCTTTTTTGCTTTTCTGTTGTTATGGTTGTTCTTTCATTCTTTTTGTGTGTGTGTGTGTGCCAAGTACAATTGCAGTACTGTACTATACCCTATTGTTCACTCTTGAGATCTGACTAGTTTATATATCAAGGAGAAATTAACGCTGAAATGAAAATGGAAATATGCTGAAAATAGGCTTAATTTTCATTTTCAAACAGCGCCTTCCCCCCTTGACTTTAAGAAAGACATGTTCCTTCATCTTCTTATTGATACTTTTTAAGTAGACATAAAAATTAAGAATTAGGAAAAAAAGCTTACAATGAGGAATATCAAATAAAAAAACTAACTAGGGCATCTTCATTAAACCCAATTCCATGTATTTTATTCACTTAAATTCATTTCTAAGAATGGATTGATTCTAAATATCCTACGTGTTAATGGAGGTGGAGAAAATAAAACTAACCTCTATTTGAGATTTCAGTTGTTCACCTAATTGACTGTTTATTTCATGACAATCATGAATTAATTCTACCCTATCTTTGGTTTCCTTTTTTTTGAGTACATGACATGTAAAGGCAATGTGTGCTAAATAAAGAAACACTCAGGCACTTACATCTGCAATACAAGCTTGGAGACCAACTATCCTCATCAAAATGTGTTTATTTAAAAAAATATGTTCAGCATGATTGAACTTAAAAGCATGCACTATTAAGATATTTGTTTTATTGAAAATGTTTCTGGACAAATAGCCTAACTTCCTAGCATTTTTTTTATATTGAGTGATTTACTGGGATTCCAGATTCACACTAAAGCAAACACTGCCAATAGTGAGTCAACTTTACATCATATTTCTCCAAGGCTAATTTTAATAGTTTGTGTATTTCCTTTCTGAACATAAAAGATTTATTATGACCAAAACATGTTTTTTTGTTTGTTTGTTTGTTTTTAAAAATATCATTATCCGTGCTAAACTTTTCATTTGTCACAATCCTGAGTTTATAATAGCTAACCAAGACACTTTGAAAGTAGACATTTCTCTATTGTATTAGTCCATTTCTGTTGCTTATAACTAAATACTTGAAACTGGATTATTTATAAAGAAAACAATATTTATTGCTTACAGTTTCTGAGGCTGGGAAGTCCAAAGTCCACCTGGTGGTGGTGACAGTGACCCAGGGGTCTCACATTGCAAGATGATGAAAGCAGAGAGAGCAAGAGGACAACTTCCTCATTCACTCTCCTTTTAAGCCCTCCAAATTATGCCCATGACCACCATTTTTAATCCATTCACTACAGCATGGTCCTACAATCCAATCACCTCGTCAAGGCACCAACTCTCAATTACCATAATAGACTTTCCCACCCTCAACAGTCACCATGGAGATTAAGCTTCTAATATATGAATCTTAGGGCCACAGTTCAAGCATTGGTGAGTTTTTGGAGGGATATAAATCAATCCACAGCACCTATGTTTCAGATTTTCTGATTTTATAACATAATCTTTTTGCCCAGAAATTGAAATATGGCACAGTATATTATATTTGTGAATTCATAAAAATTGAGCATCAGATTTTTAAAGATATTTTGCATAGGTAACATTTGTCAAATAATGGTAAACTAGAGTCATTTATTGTGAACTTGATATTTGACAATTGACAAGGTTGTCTGATTTATCTAGCAGCTTTAAATATAAGTTGCCATCACCCTAAATACACATCCACCCAAAAAAACAAAGGCACTTAGGAAAACAGAATAACGTAGTTATAATTATAAATAATGTGGAAAATTATCAGTCTCACATTCTTTTCATTGCATTCCAGGATATACCATAGTTGAAAACAGAACACTGAGATATATTTTGGCTACAGCTTTGAGAAAATTATTGCTCAAGTTTGAAGGTGTTACAGTGATTGCCATTGAATGATTAATACAATTTTATCATTTCAACTTCAGTGCCTAGTAATACTTTCAGTTTTCGTTTAATTTTGTCATAACAGAATTACTTCTTATCTATTTACTATTAATCCCACCTCCTGCAACAAGGAAACTGGGATTTACAACATGATAGTATAACATCAAAGAAATAGATCAGAGCATGTTTACTTGGAAATGAGGCATTGTGTTTTAAAAGACATATGTGCATGCTCTTTGTTCTCTCACTGACTTTCTCTTTTACCTGACATTGAAGGATTAAATATCCATAGTATCTCTCCAGTAGTCTCTTGAAATTCCTCCCATATGACTGGGTAGATAGTTATAAAATTCTGTATTATTCAAAATGTTTTGTTTTCATGGAAAACCAAATCATACTTGCTGTAGTGGATTGAATTGTGTCCCCCCCCAAACTTCCTGAAGCTTGAATTGTGTCCCCCAAGTTTTAAGTGGTAGAATATTAGCCCCCACTGTGACTGGTAAGAGGGTGGGAAATCTTACTATGGTAATATTTTTTTTTTAATAAATTACCCAGTTCCAAGTACTTTGCCATAAGCAACATAGACAGACTAATACTCTTGCTTAAAATTAAAGTAAATAATTCATTGACTTATGTAACCAAAAGTACTGGTTTCAGGTACAGCGAGACCAAAATCCCAGTGATGTTCTGAGAGTTCTGTCATGAATATATTCTTTGTTTATTTCTTAGATTTCCACTCTCAGATTGGTTTACCAGTGCATCAAAAAGAGAAAGACTTCTAAAAATGGTGGTGAAAGTCTCTGGTAAAATGTGGCTCAGTTTTGATCCATTTCTGAAACAAAAAAATTGGGGCATGGACTGCTGTGGTTGACCATGCCTACATTTTATTTTACCATCTCACTAGAGGTCGTGCAGAGCAGCCTCAGCAATAGCACATGAGATAGGAGTACAAACGAATGAGGAGTTAAGCCTCCAATTATATCATCTAGCTATTTTTGTGTAATGAAACATTCCAAAGCATGGTGGCATAAAACAATACACATTTATTACTTCTTATAAGTTTATGGACATCTGGGTGATTCTACTGTTAGCTAGATTTTGTTGATTTTGACTGTGCTTGTTTTATATCTGCAGTAATCTTTTGGGTTGAGTGGGGCTGGGTCATGCAAGATGGCTTTGGGCTGTTATGGTTTGGCTCTATTCCACATTGTGTCTCATCCTCCAGAAAGAGATCCTGAACTTGTTTTCATGGCAGAGGCAGGTCTTTGAAGGAGAAAGTGGGAAGCACACAAGCCTCTTGAAGTCTAGGTTTAGAACTGCTTGTTGTGTTAGTCCATTTCTGTTGCTTATAACAAAATACCTGGAACTGGGTGATTTATAAAGAAAAAAGAAATTTATTGCTTACAGTTTCAGAGGATGGAAGTCTAAAGTCCAAGGAACACATCTGGTGGTGGTGACAGTGACCCAAGAGTCTCACATTGCAAGATAGTGGAAGGAGAGAGAGCAAGAGAGAGCAGAGAGAGAGACAGACTCTCCTCTCTTCTTTTAAAGCCTTCAGAACCATGCCCCTGGCCACCATGTTTAATCCATTCACTACAGAATGGTTCACAATTTAATCATCTCTTCAAGGCCCTACCTTTCAATTAGCATAATAAGATTTCCTACCCTCTTAACAGGCACAGTGGGGGCCAAGTTTCTAATACATAGAACTTGGAGGACAAAATTCAAGCTTCAGTGAGTTTTGGGGGCACATAATTCAATACACTACATTCTACCCCTGGCCCCCCAAAACTCATATCCTTTTCACATGCAAATGCATTCAGTTCATCTCCAAAGTCTTAACTTAAAAAAGTCCAAAGTTCAAAGTCCCATATGTGAAATTGAAACTAATTATCTACTGCCAAGATACAACAGCGGGACAAGCATAGGGTACATATTCCCATTCCAAAAGGGAGAAATAGGCCAAAAGAGAGGGGTAACAGGTCTTATACAAGTTCAAAACCCAGCAAGGCAGACATTAAATCTCACATCTGGTGAATCATGTCCCTTTACTCCATGTTTGATGTCCTCTGCCTGCTGGTGTGGAGGATGGGTCTCCAAATCCTTGGGCAGCTCCACGCCCATGGCTTTCCTGGTCTCAGTTGATGCTTTAGCTCTCCCAGGCTGAAGTCCCATTTTGGTAACTCCACAAGTCTGGGGTCTCTGTGGTGGTCCTGCTCTCATGGCTCCACTAGGCATGGCACTGTTGGGGTTTCTCTGCTGCAACTCTGACCCCACATTTCCACTCAGCTTTGCTCTAGCGAAGGCTGTCTGTGTTGACTCTGCCCCTGAGACAGCTCTCTCGGCTCCCAGTCTTTTCCATATATCCTTTGAAATTCTGGCTTTCTGCAAGCCTACAGACCTAACACCACATGAACTCTGCCAAGGCTTCTGGCTTGTATTTTCCAAAGCTTCATGGCCAGCCAAACCTGAGGCCAATTTAGCCACAGCTGGAGCAGCCAAAGCAGCTGGGGTGCTGGTGTGGGGAGCAGCATCCCAAGGTGGCCCTGGAGAGTGAGCCCATGGAGTGCACCTCAGGCCTGTTCCCCAAGACCATTTTGTCTCCTTAGTTCTTTGTGCTTGAAATGTAAGAGTTGAAATCCCAGAGGCTTCTGCAATGTCTTCAGGGCCTTTTTATCCTTCCTTTGATATTCCTTTTCTTTTGAACTAATCTTTTTAGCTAATGGTCCCTGGGCTGCACCATCACATGCTCTCTGCTTCTTTACCCCCTGACCAGGCTGCAAATTTTCCAAATCTTTACACTCTACTTCCCTTTTAAATTCCAGCTTTATGTCATGCCTTTGCCACCATAACTCAGCATAGGCTCTTGCAAGTAGCCATGCAGCTTCCTTAATGCTTTGCTGCTTAGACATTTCTTCTGCCATATACTCCGGTTCACAACTCTTAAGTTCCAACTTCCACAAGGTCTTAAAGTATGGACAGAATAAAGCCACATTCCTTGCCAGTTCACGGCATGGGTGATCTTTGCCTCAGTTTCCAATAAACTCCTTCTTATTTCTATCTGAGACCTCCTTAGAATGGTCATTACAGTCCATATTTCCATGAGCATCTTGGTCACCACCATTTAACCAGTCTCTAAAACATTCCAAACTTTACTTGGTTTTCTTGACTTCTAAACTTTCACCAGCATCTAGGTTTTTCTAGTCTGTTCCTCCAAATTCCTCCAGCCTTTGCCCATTACCCAGTTCCAAAGCCACTTCCACATTTTCAAGTATCTGTTATAAGCAATACTCCACCCTCAGTACGAATTTTTTATATTAGTCTGTTTCTGTTGCTCATAACACAATAGTTGAAACTGGTTGATTTATAAAAAGAACAAAATTTATTGCTTATAGTTTCTGAGCCTGGGAAGTTCAAAGTCCATCTGGTTGTGGCAGCAGTGATCCAGGGGTCTCGCATTGCAAGATGGTGGAAGGAGAGAGAGCAGAGAGAGAGAGAGAGGGACTGTCCTCTCTCTTCTTTTAAAGCCCTCTGAACCCCAACCCTGACCACCATGTTTAATCCATCCACTATGATATTTTCCTAAAATCCAATCATCTCTTCAAGTTTCCACCTTTCAGTCATCATAATAGGATTTCCCATCCTCTTAACAGTCACAGTTTGGGCCAAGTTTCTAATATATTAAACTTGGGGGACACAACTCAAGCTTCAGTAAGTTTGGGGGAGGGGACATGATTCAATCCACTACACTTTTCACATTTACTGCATTGTATCAGCCAGGACAGTTCAAATTCAAGGACAGAGAAGCAGATTTGCCTCTTAATGAGAGGAGCACAAACTCATAATGCAAAGGGCATGTATAGTGGAAAACTGGGAACATTAGTAAAATTAATCTTAAACACCAATAAAGGGAGGAAGTCAAGCTGGGCAGGAGAAATAAATTTTAAAAGGTGTCTTTACTGCTGACTTCAAATTTGGATTGCGGCTTTTGTGGTTAAGGCCCTGACTGAGCCTTTGGCCTAAGGCTCATGCCCAGCTCAGCTTTATAAAGTCTCACATTGAGTTCTTCCCACAAAAATAATGACTTCTCAAAGATAATAAAGCAGTACCCTGTTTCCCACTACTTTTCTATTTCTTGCCTGTATCTTCTTCAAGAGCTCTATATGGAATGAGTATCTGTCAGAGATGTTTCTGTACCACAGGCTATTAAAAATATTAAAACCCAACTGTGATTTCAAATATTGGCTGAAATATTAATTCCAGCCACTTTTCTATACTTTATAATTTATAAAAGTGGTTCTTTTATTCTTCAGTAAATTATGTGTTTATTTTGATTATCACTTTCTTCAAGCAAGAAAATGAACTTTCCCAATTAGCAAACTAAACAAATTAAGGACACTTTGGGGAGGGCTGGCCTACCAACACTTTTTAGTGAAACAAAGAGTGGTTGAGCACTAATACCTGGCAAAAAAGGAACAATAGTATTGGGGTGAAAAAAAAATCTTTAAAAAGTCTTTTCTACCATGACTAAAATAAAGTTAGTGCTAGCAGAGTCTAGGCACCAGGTGGGATCCAAAGGGCAAGTGGTTTAAATGAATGAAATTTCTTTCTTTTACAACATTGCTACCATGATTACAAATTAGGACACTGATACTGACCAACAGGATTGTTTATTTGATCATATTTTATTATGAATCCATATTCATATGCTTTCAGTGGTATCTTAGAAATCTGATGCAATAAATATTCTCACATATATATTAAATACTATTTAAGAAAATAAATAAAAGTTGTTTTAATATATAATTATATTACTTCTTTGGACAAAATAAAGTATCATATTTAATTATATAACAGCAGATGGAGCACTGAGTGTCACTGTGGGGATGAATAAACTTTATTTTTTAAGATCTAATACTATGCATTTTCCATCACTTTAAACAGATGTTAGGAAAATATATCAGTCAGTTCATTAGAAGAAGGTGATATTTTGGAAGCCTTGTTAGTAATTCAGACTTCTGCTTCAATTTTTTAAAAGGAAAAATATATTTTATTTATGCCAATATCCAGAAGTATAAAAGAAAATGCTTAATATAATTATTTTTAGTGATCTGCTTTGTGTGTTAATTCTGTAAATAAATTATGATTTATAATGTTAAGTTCATTGAGCATAATATTTCAACTGAACGTGTTAGTAGCATTTTCCCCACTGAGGTGGATATTAATGAGTAAGACTTGAGAAATATATACAATAAGAGGAGACCTGTGCATTTTTCCTTATTTAGGCATAATTCTGTTATTCAAAGAGACTACCATTTTCTTTACAGAGCACTGAAATCAGACTCTAATTGATGTCTTGGTTTATGTAGTTCATTACCAGAATGTTAGCCAGTGTGCAAAAAAGATGACCTAAATCTGTACTCTGACAAAATAGAAGCTATTGTCATAGCAGCAAAGAGCAACACAGGTAAGGCATTTTATGAAGGCTTTAATTCAGTCTCTACCCAGATTATTGTATAAACTAGAGGGTTAATTTACTTTGTAGAATAAATTTGCTCTCCCAAAGATTCAAGTCCATAAATTTATTAAATTATGTTTACATATTTCCATTGAGGCATACATGTTCTGCTATATGAAAAGCAGAGACAACCAGTACCTCTCCCCCAAATAAAAATAAATTACCTAATTCATAAAACCCAAAATGTAATGTAAAATAATTGAAATAGAGAAAACACAAGAAAATGGGATTCAAAATTTAAATACAAATTTACTGATTATTTTTTTCTGTAATTTATTTCTTATCTGTGTATATGTGTTTTATTTTATATTCAGAGTTATTTGGTGTCCTGAAAATATGTTTTTAAATTCTTGAATACAGCTGGAAATTTGACAGCACTGCCACCTTTGCAAATACCTTCTGATATGGAAAAGAGACACAAAATTCTACATAACATAAGAACAAAAAGTTTTGCTTCCATCTTCATGAACTGCATAGACTCCGGTTCTATTTGTGATATATCACACGTAGATGGAACCTAAAGGCACATTACATGTAAAACCGAATTACTACTGCATGATAAACTACCAGAGAAATGTATTCGTTCTTTCTAACTACTAAATTACTACTCAGTATACTGAATAAGCAATGTGTTATATTGAGTCCTTTGACCTTTCTGTCCTCTTATTCTTCTAGTTGATTAACAAGTTGGCATCAGCTCAAACCCTTATCAGGCTCACTATGATATAACATCCAATACTGTATTTAGAAATACATTTTTACTTTTGATTAAAATTTTTAAATGTATCAAGCAATGTTGCTATTTTAGGATAGGATAGTGTTTGAGTTATTTTTGACCAGAAAAAAGAAAATGTGTTAATCGCCTCTAAAAGCAACTTTTGAATGTGTGTTTGTTAGTTTATTTAAAACCATTTGTTACAAGAAGTTTTCAGGCTAAGCATGCTTTCTTTAGTCAAATTAAAGTTAATTTTAATTTTGAACTATGTTAATGCCCCTACATAGTGCATGTACAATACTGAAATCATCAAAGTAGGATGTATTCACCATTTTCGAGGCAAGTTGAAGCAAAATTAAAAATTTTAATTGTACCTGATTTGACCACTGCTAAGTTGATCAGATTTTTCTCATCACATATAAATATAATTTTGTATTTGCTTTTTGAATAAAAATAGGAAAAGAGAACAAGGGAGGAGCAAGAAGAAAGAGAGGATGAGGAGACAAAAGAGGAAAGTGGGCCATAAAAACAGGAGAAAGAAAAAAACTAAGACAAGAAATTGGCATGACTTAAAAGACATCATCTAGTGATCAGTTCATCTCTAACACTAAATGCATATAACATTCATTAAGTTATCCATTAAGAATTAGGCAGTTAATTTTTACATAAAGAGGGTATTTCTGGATTCATGCCTTAAGGAACTATCTTGACATCTAAGATTTTCTAGTTTGTGATTTTTTAAAAAAATTTTCCCCATTTTATTTTATTGTGGTAAAATACACATAACATAAAATTTACCATGTTAACCATATGTAAGTGTGCAGTTCAGTGATATTAAATACATTCCTAACATTGTGCAGCCATTACCATCATCCATCTCCATAACTCTCTACATTTGTAAAATTGAGTCTCTGCACCCATTAAACAATAACTTTCTATTTCTCCCTCCTCCTGTCCCCTGGCAACCACCACTCTACTTTCTACATCTATGATTTTGACTACTCTAAGTACCTCATGTAAGGAGAATCATATAGTATTTCTCTTTTTGTGATTGGCTTATTTTACTCAGCTGTGTTTTGTTTTCAATACAGCAAATATTTACTATACCTTCTGTATATAAGTTCTGTCTTGGTGATTCATAGTTCATGCATTTATATGCAGTGAAAGTGGAAAAACTAGTCAATTACTAAGCTAATTCATCCCCAAACTATTTTCTATAATTAAATTCAACTATATTATTTTTAAATGAGTTTTATAGTTTTTAATGCTAACTCACTAGTCATAAGAGATTAGAAAGATATTTCTATATGTTATTGGATAGAGAACATGATATAAATGTTTTTGTATGATCTGTGTAAAATATTATACTAATAGATATGGTGTGCATATAGAAAATGTATTTACATATAGGTACAATTACATTGATATCTGGACAATTTATTATTATATTTTTGAAAATCAGATCATTCTGACTTTTTTTTTTTTTTTTTTTTTAAAGATGACCGGTAAGGGGATCTCAACCCTTGGCTTGGTGTTGTCAGCACCACGCTCAGCCAGTGAGCCAACCGGCCATCCCTATATAGGATCCGAACCTGTGGCCTTGGTGTTATCAGCACCGCACTCTCCCGAGTGAGCCACGGGCTGGCCCAGATCATTCTGACTTTTCAACTTACTTGAGATAAGGGTCAAAATAATTGAAATGGCAATTTACTTAGATTGTTTCACATATGTAAACATAGCTTAAATCTTATGTGGCTTTTTATTCTACAAAATGATAAAGACAGACCACCTGTTGTGCAGATTAATCTAGAATTAGAACTGATCACATTGCTAAATAACAAGGAAGATAATGTGTGTCCTTGAAAAATTACCAAGATTTATTTTCATCCCCATGGTCACAGTTTCATAACTTCTCACATCCTTGAGATTTTCTAGAGAAAGCTTCTACACAGGTATGTTTCAGTCAAATGTAAAGCTTTTATGTCTTCTTATTTTGAGCTCTTAAAATACTACCGTCAAAGAGAAATGGGGTTTCTGCCTACTGACTGCTACTCATATGTGTTTACTACCTATTCTTCTGCCTTCCTCAAAGTAAGTATCATTGCATGCTTATATCTGAACATTTGTATCATCTTATTTCTGCAAATCAGAGAATTAAGCTCTAATTATATTTTTATATCTAAAAAGAAATCTAAACATAATTTGGAAAATACATTATATTTTTGCTCTGAATTATTCAAAATAACTCAAAGTAAAATATTTCTTGAAAAAAATACATAAAAATTGTTATATGCTTAGTTATAATAATGAGAGCTTTTAAAGTGGGTATCATGTCTTGTTTATCAAATTAGTTTGCATAGAGCCTAACCCAATATCTGACACAAAGTAGACACATAGTAAATCTTCTGAGAAAAAAAAATTCAGTTATTAATTTCTAGGATGGTAACTAGTCTTTCTATACACTAATTCTGATTCCTCAGTCTAGTATGGAGATTATGTGTGCTGTATAGTATGATAGTGTAGGAGCAAATAAACAATACCACTTTTTTTTTTCTAAAGAAAAGCTCAAAATTACTTTGGTTAAACAAGGTTTTGTTTAACCTTTTTACTTAGTTATTTAGGCTTAAAAATAAACCTTTTTAATTAGTTATAAATAAAGATCAGAAAACACCCTTATCCTATGACTGTTACAGAAAAAATATTTTCTAAGAACTTCAGTACAGTCCTGGCACTGATGATTAAAATATAATTATAATAATAGTAAAGCTGTTGTCTCTGCCAATTCAACTAAATTATACGTGGATTATATTTCAAAATTTATACTGAAAGTAATGTAAATTTGGAATAGTGATTTCTACTAATTTATTCAATGACACTATGTTCTAATGCTGGGGATAAATATTAAACAAAGCATACAATGAACTGACCTCATCAGATATACAAGTCTAATTTTTCCTAATACATCTTTTGCTTGGTGAAGAGTGTTCCTTTCTGTAGCAGATTGTGCTTTCCATAGACAGCCACAATACTTTTGTACTCATACAATCTTCTTACAATAACTTTGAAATCCCTTCTATTGAGTGTTAGGGTTTGTGACACTCCCCCTGAAACTGAGCAGAACATGAAACGGATTCATCCAATAAAACATGGTGAAAGTAACCCTGCATGTCATCTGTGATTAGATCATATGAAAGCCATGAACATCTATCTTGTTTCCAGGGATGCTCCCACTTGGAATCCATCCACTGTATTGTAAGGAAGCTCAAATTAGCCCCCATGGAGCGATGTTTCAGATGACGTCCCTGCTGACATCCCAGCTGATGATCCGCGTCAACCCCCTGTCACGTGAGTGAAGCTGCCTCTTGGTTATCCTCATCCTCAAACATTGAATCACCTCTAGCTTTCATGACTTTCCAACTGAAGCCCATACCTTGCAGAAAAGAGCAAAGATCTCCCCCTGGGCTGACCAAGAAGGTAGGTTTCTTCCTGATTATAAGCCCCGACCTCTCTTTTCTTAGAGCATTTACTTTAGAAAACTTGCAATTGAAAATCCTTTCTCTTTCCTTCTCCCAATCCCTTGCCAGTTTTACAACCCAGGAATGTCTTTCTCAGAGACCTGGGAGCCATCCCTCTGAGATATAATCATTTAAGGAGTTATTGTCCCTATCAATGAGGCTCTGTGGAAGGATAGGATCCTAAGTTAAAATACCAAACATAGATGAACTAATAACTTTGACCAACTTCAGGCTAATGTCCTCCAGCACTTTTTCTATTAGCTTATTAGAACATTTAAAAATCCTCTTGCCCTTTGTTTCAGCAAATTTGAGTTTAATCTCTCTCCCCTATTGAAATAGTCTTGGCCATATTGCAATAGTCTTGAGTAAAGTCTTCCTTTCCATTTTTAACAAGTGTCAAGAGCAATTTTTCTTTTACAATTACCTGATTGAACTTTGAACTACAGAATGAATGTACATTATACATTTTTTATGACATTAGGTTTAAGAATATTTAGTATTCAAAAGTAGTAGTTAGAACAGTTTTTTGTAAAAAAAAAAAATTACCAATGTGGCTTTCACTTGAAATATTACAAAAATTAAAATTATGAAAGAAAAATAAAATGGGAAATCAAATTGGAATTTTATGGAAGTGGGTGTTTTTGAAAATGTTCATGCTAAAGTGCTACAGTGGTTGATAAATATGACCAAAACACCCAAGACAAAAATATAAAAACTGTAACTAAATTTAAAAAATGAGAACAGTATTATTTCAATGCAAGTAATTAGAACAGAAAAAGTCAAGATTAAAAATTTTTAATTGATCTTTTTTCCCCAATATACCACAATAACTCCATTAACCTTTAGCCACACAAAACTAGCATCATTCTTCCCCCAATGAAGGAAACTATTCACCTTCTCTTGACCAGCACTTGGAATGATGACTACTGCTAGAGAAAATTTATGACCAAGAAGATTATAGCAACCTTTTATCCTTTGTCACTACTATTTGTTTCAAATGATACTTAATCACTACTGTCAATTCTATGGTTGCCCTAATCATGATGTCTCTTTCTCAACTGAAATTTCAAACCTTCTCATTCTCTTCAAATGGTCTTTATTCAACTCTCTTTTATTCCTCAGTGCAAATAAAAACCATTAAACCAATTATATTGTTGATTCATCTGCTTTATTCCATTTCTCCAGTTTCAGAGAAAAAGATGCCATTTCTTCTGTCTTAGACCGGTTCCTTTACGTACACTCTAAACCCCAACTCCTCCCACTTTCTCATTGCAAGCTAACACCTTAATATAGAGACAGACAATAATAGATGCTAAGATTTTTATAGATACTGTCAGTAATTATAATAGATTTTCTTCACTTTCACTCATGTTACTAGATTTCTCAGCACCATTTGAAAGTGTATATCAGCACCCCAAAAGCTTAGGCAACAAAAACAAAAATTAAAAAGGGGGACAACGTCAAACTGAAAAGATTCTGCACAGCAAAAGAAACAATCAATAGAATGAAGGGACAGCCTATGGGTCGGGAGAAAAGATTTTTTAAACCATATATCTCATAAGGTGTTAATATCCAAATAATGCTAACAACAACTCAATAGCAAAAAAAAAAAAAAAAAAAAAAAAAAAATCAAATCCAGAACAAAATACCATCTCACACCTGTTAGCATGGCTATCACCAAAAAGACGAGACATAAGAATTGTTGGCAACAGTGTGGAGAAAGAACACCCTTGTACATTGTTGGGGGAGATGTAAATTGATACAGCAATTATGAAAAACAGTATGGGAGTTACTCAAAAAACTAAAAATAGAGCTATTGTGTGACCCAGCAATCCTTCTGCTGGGTATAAACCCAAAGGAAATGAAATCAACGCCTTGTACAGAGATCTGCATCCCGTATTCATTACAGCATTACTCAAAGTAGTCAAGATTTTGATACAATCTAACTGGCTGTTGACAGATGAATGAATTTCAAAAATTTTGTCCACATAGGGGAAATGCTACACAAAATGGGAGTGGGCAGCCTGTTTTGAACAAAATTCCAAAGGCACAGGCAACTAAACCAAAAATAGACAAATGAGGCTACATCAAACTAAAAAGCTTCTGCATAGCAAAGGACATAATTAACAAAGTGAGGAGACGACCTGGAGAATGGGAGAAAATCTTTGCAAAGTACACATCAAAAAAAGGAGCTAATATTCAGAATATCTAAGGAACTTAAACAATTCAACAGAGAAAAAAAATTTAAAAATGGGCAAAGGACCTGCACAGACGTTTTTCAAAAGAAGACAAACAAATAGCCGACAGGCACATGAAAAACTGCTCAACATCACTATGCATCAGAGAAATGCAAACTAAAACCAAAGTGAGATATCATCTTACTCCAGGTAGAATGGCTAGTATCCCAAAGAAAGAAAATAACAAATGATGATGAGGATGTGGAGAAAAGGGAACCCTCCTACATTTTTGGTGGGAACGTAAATTAGTACAGCCAATTTACATTGTGGAAAACAGTATGGAAGCTCCTCAGAGAATTAAAAATTGAAGTACCTTATGACCCAGCTATCCCACTACTGGGTAAACACCCAAAGGAAATTAAATCGATATATCAAAGAGACACCAGCTCTCTCATGTTCATTTCAACACTATTCACAATAACCAAGAGATGGGATCAACCTGAATGCCCATCAATAGATAAATGGATTTTTTTAAAAAGCTGTGATATTCATAAGTAATGGAATACTATTCAACAATATACTATCATTTTCAGCAACATGTGTGGAGCTGGAGACCATGATGTTAATTGAAGTAAGTCAGGCACAGAAAGACCAATACCACATGATGTCACTCATGTGGATTCAAAAAAAAGAAAAAATTGATTCTCATAGAAGTAGATAGTAGAATAATGGTTACCAGAGATGAGAGGAGAGGGTAGCAGGGGGAACAGGAAGGGGAATAATACTTCATTATTGTCATTGAAATAGTATATTGAAATAAATTTCAATAATTTGTATACTATACATATTATGCTCATATACAATATATTAATATATTATACTGATATATCATTTTAATATATTGAAATAAATTTTAATAATAACAATGAACTATTATTCAGCCTTAAAAACTATACTGCCTTTTGTGACTCCAAAAGCACCTACATGTCATGGCAGAAGAAAGATAATCTTCAAAATTTTCTCACACCAGAAACCAGAGGGCAGAAGAGTAGGGGAAAAGGGAGGTATTTTTTCAATAATAATAATGAAATGTTATTCAACCTTAGAAATGATACTGACACTTGACAACATGGATTAACCAGGAGGACATGATGCTAAGTGAAATAAGGCAGACACATAAAGCAACTACTTCATGATATCACTTACAAATGGGATCGAAAAGAAAGTCTAATGTATAGAAACAGAGAATAGAACAGTGGTTACCAGGGACAAAAAAGGGGAGAAAATAGAGAGAAGTAGGTCAAAGGGTACAATCTTGTAGGTATGCAGGATGGATAAGTCTAGAGAGTGAATGTACATCATGCAGACTATAGTTTCAATATTGAGTACTGAAAATTTACTGAGAGTAAATTTTAGGTCCTCTTACCACAATAAAAAAGTAATTATGGAAGGTGATGAATAGGATAATTTTCTTGAATGTAGTACTCATTTTATTACATGTATGTATGTATGTATGTATATGTATATCAAGATATGTTGTTCATCTAAAATACATACAATTTAAAAGTCAAAATAAGACATGTATAAAAAATTGTGTGTCTGAAAAAACTTCCATACATTTCCAGTACTTATCTAATTTCTCAAGTTTT
Source organism: Cynocephalus volans (assembly GCF_027409185.1). Lineage (NCBI taxonomy): Eukaryota > Metazoa > Chordata > Mammalia > Dermoptera > Cynocephalidae > Cynocephalus > Cynocephalus volans. The sequence continues at coordinate 114,730,893 of NC_084468.1, read as the reverse complement.
TACATTTCACTAGCTCTACTCATTCTAGCACCCTTCTTTCCCCACTATATTTATTCTCCCCATCCCTGTGACTTCAACTCCCAATTATATACCTGTATCTCACAAAACTACAATTTCTGCAAAGACTTCTTGGCAAAACTTGACACATACACCCAGCTCTCTACTTGAATATATACACTTACATCTTATAGGCAAGAGAAAAGCTGAGGTGAAGTTTTTGTCACTATCAAAGAGAAGATTAGAAAACAGGAAAAGGAGGAATATTAAAAAGAAAAAAATACATGGTGTGTGACAAGGAGGTTCTCAAATGAGAATGAACCACAGTGTCAGATGAGTAAAGGAAACAGGGTCAGTGTAGTGCATATTATGTCTGCTGAAGAAGCAAAAGGGAATGCAGGAAAATAAGGGAATGCTGAAATTTCTACCTGAAAATGTTGATAGAGGATCTCTGCCATGCTATTAAAAAAGGAATAAGGCTAAGAACAATGATGGGGGTTATTTATTCTGGTTTAAGAGAAGTAATTTTTAAAAAACTTTCTGTTTTATGAAATATGTATGGTAAATCAATATTAAATTTCAAATTCTATACTAAAAATTTTGAGTATATGAACTCATTTATTCTATCAATTGTGTTAGTAATTAGTGATTCTTATTATCTCAATCTTAAAATGAAGCATTTGTGAGAAGGTAAGATAAATTGCCCAAGTTCAAGAAGGTAATAAGTAAGTATGTAGTAATGTGGTGACAACCCAGCAATACTCACTGGAGTCCATGCCTCATTGTATCTTTCCCAGTTTTAAAACTGAGAAAGGTTCTGTCCTTGACCAAACTTTATCAGACTCCTTTGATTCCTTTTCTTGACTAGGTTTCAACTTTGGTGCCTGTCTTTGGTGGGTCTGCATGGCCCAGTGGTAGCAAGAACCTGCTAAGTCAGTTTAAAGAGAATACCACCGCTGATATTTGATCGCCCTCCATATCTGATTAAATTCCTTGTCCCCTAACCTTGATATCTAATCCTTCTGTCTTGCCTTCAGCAAGAATACTGTTGACTCGGTTTAGCAAAAATTCCTCTACCCTTGATGTTTCCTGTTAGCGATTTTCCTTCTGTTGACCCGCTCCCCCTTATTCTGCTGTTGACTATAATTTTCCACTTGTTCTTGCTGTACTCAGAGTTGAGTATGATCTTGCTCCCCAATTGGAATAGGTTTGACATGTATTAAAATAGTCCGAGTAAAGTCTTCCTTATTGTTTTAACAAGTGTCATAATAATCTTTTCTTTAATAGTTATAGTGCCATGACTTGGATAGGATCAAATTTATCATTAGACCCCTGGATCCCAACTGTTCACCTTTGAAAACTTCATCTTTACCCATGACTGATTGATTGGGGGTCTGTTGGAGAGTTCGTCTCCTGAGCTGGTGCTCAGGATGACAGTCTGTTGAAGCACAGAAAGGCAGATATTGACTCGTAAATTACTGAACCCCTGCTACCTATATGCTCCACTGATTCTGTCTGCTTCTTTTCTTATTGGCATAATTTTACTGAGGATAATTTGTGTTTCAGTTCATTCAGAATAGGATTTCAACACATGAATTTTGGGGAGACACAAATAATCCGACTATAGCAATTTGAAACTCCAGTGGTTCCCCAAAACTGGACCCTCTAAAACCTCTTCCTTCCCATTGTTCCCACTCCTCCTTCCCCCTTTTGCCATCTTCAATTTTCCCTCAGTCCCCTTGAATCCTTTGATATGTTGCCTTCAAACCCTACCTCCTCAATGCCTCTGTTCACCCCTACTAGACTCTTCCCACTCCAACCTTTCAACTCCTTACAGTCATGTGAACATTAGGCCCCATGTCCCACACTACAGGTTCTCAAGGGACTCAGAGACTCCAAAAGAAACTACGTATAAGGACGAAAGACAACCTTAAAAGCCTCTGCCACAAATACTGGGAAAAACAATAGCCCTCATATGGAGCAGGTAAAAACTAAACTTGTTTTGTCTGTCAGAACACAATTTGGATAAAAAATATAAAATGGAGTAAAGAAGAGAGTTGGCTATTTTATATAAATCAGTGAGTTTCATATTACTGTGTTTACCTAACTCATGGCTAAGATTTTAGAATGGAAACTAGAAGGTCTTTATTTGCATCTATTTGTATGTCGATATATGTTATACATATGTGAGTTTTTCTACCTCTGGATAGTATTACCAAATTAATTTGTAAAATTCTACACAGGAGCTCTACTCAAATTCCTTTAAAGATAAGTAAGCATTTATATAAGTTAAATATTTATAAAATTCCAAGAAATATAGAAACTAACCCAAATGCTTTTTAAGTTCACATAAATTGCGTAAATTTTTGGCACATAAGACTAGTTTGCTATTACCGACTTAATAAAAACAGGTATGTCTGTTCAGTTATCAAAGTTAAGTATAATACAAGCATACATTTTTATACTACTTGGGTTAACTATTTAAACAAGGTAATATTACATTTACTAGATGTTTAATATTATTAAAATTGTAAATTTAACCTAAGAATAAATGCTCAGGTAAAGCTGCAATAAAAAAATGAATTACTTCATTCATATCAGAAAAGCAGTAAAGCAAAAAACTTATGTGTTTAACTTTTTTAGCTAATTGCTTTTGAGATACTTGCCTAACATACATGCAAAGTAAAATTAGTTAACAGTTAATAAAATAAAAATAATTAATAGTTAATAGTTAACATCATTTTGAGATGATGACTAGCTTTGTTAAATCTTATAAAGTGTGTGCACGAAAAGTTTCCAAAATATTTTTAGTAACTTACAACCTTAAGATTATGCTAAATTAAACTAAGTAATAAATATTTATTAAATATCTAAATCATTGCTAAGTAAGATAAACTACTGAAACATTAATTGACAAGTATAGGTTTAAGTTCATACAAGCATACTTTTGGCTTCTTATTTATATACAGTACAGACAGGCTAAATATAATTAAGTGCGTTAATAAATATGATGGAGGAATATATGAGTGACAATTCACAGTTCTCTATTTCCTAATATTCTCTGTGGAAGAAAGATTACTAATGGTTAAAAATTATAATTGTCTGGCTGGTTAGCTCAGTTGATTAAAGCATGGTGCAATAACACCAAGGTCTAGGGTTCAATACCTCTATCAGCCAGCCACCAAAAAATAAAAAAGAAATAATAAAATAAAATTATAATTAGTGTATGTAAATGAAACTACTAAAATAATGAGAATATAAGGGAAACCATATTCCATGAAAAGTATACAAAGTATGTAGGATGTGTTTTTGTTAAGGAAAAAAGACAGTGATTTTGTTCTAAAGTAGAATGACTGGTTGTTGAGAATGAGAGAGTTTGAAGATAAAGGACAAAAGCTGAATGGTTAAAAAAAGTTGTAGAAGGTTGTGGAAAAGGAATCTTGGAAAAGGTATCTTATCTTCTGTATTCAAAGCTAGCTAAGATAGGATGGATTAATCTATAATCTTTTAAAGCAAACTTTAATGTAAAAAGTATGCATATGAAAAACTAAGGTTTAGTTTTCTCTGTGTTAAAATTACAATGTTTTCTCAGATTACTGGTCTACACTTACAAGATTGTAAAAGGTTTCCTTCACATTTTAAGTAACTTGACTTGAACACAAAAGTTCTGTGCATTACCTGAATAATTCTCTGTGTTTTATGTTAATCTCTATGTATTTGATTCTTTAAGTGAAGTCTTCTCACTTTTTGAAAGAGCTAAAGATATTTTACAATCATGATATCTCCTGTAGTTGCAATTGAATTCTTTTATTGCCACTTTGGTCAAGTAGGTAGCTAAGTATTGTTTCACAGTAGTCTAGGATCTTATTTAGTCAATGGTTCTAACCTTTTGACAGTGTTAGCAATGTTGTCTTCCCCAAATCAAATCATAAATAAAATCTTGATCTTGAACTGACCTAAACATTTCCCAGAGGGCCTCTGGAAAATTTCAAAAAATTTGTTCTTTCACTTGTAAAAAATGAAATGTTAAAAATAATTAGGTTTATTTGATATGTTCAGGTGCATGAAAAATGTCAAATAAAAAAAGATGCTTCAACCTTTTATATATATATATATGGGCAAACATTATTAATGCAAGTATTTTGTAAATTACATAAACTTCCTTGAAATGTATCAATACTTTCGCTGTCTCTGATATGTTTTGATATAATATGATTCATAATTCTTGTTAGTATTTAAAATGTTGTATGCTGCAGAAATAACCACATTTCCTTCTCAAATAAACTCTCATCAGACCTTTACACAGCCATTTTAAGCTTTGTAATGCACAGGTAGTTTTTGTTTTACTCTTGTTTTTCTCTGAAAGCACTTGCAATCAGCTATAGGCCAGCGTGCTTCATCTTCAGCATAAGAGATTGTCTCAGAGACCCATGGAAAAAACTATGAAGCTATCTGGAGAACAGGCTTCTGATGAAATTGCTTAAGCAACTTCGCGACTATACCACTGGACTGAATAAGAATGTCCAGAAGTCCAGTGATGAAGCTGACAGGTTCATAAAACTGCTAACTCAAGATCAAGCAGAACGAGAATTAATTACTGGGAATGAATGAACTGATGAAGAGTGACTATCGTTTTTTATGACTTGTATTTGGAATATTGCTGGGTTTTAATGTTCTATTTTTCACATTTAAGGAACTCCTTTTTTTCTTTTAAGCTATCTGTAATTTACAGCAATTTAGCAGATTATACCTTTGTAAACATAAAACATTTACCTTTTCTTTTTTTTTTTTTTTTTTTTTTTTTTTTTTTTTTTTTTTTTAATTTTATTTTGTCGATATACATTGTAGTTGATTAATGCTCCCCATCACCAAAACCTCCCTCCCTTCTCCCTCCCCCCCTCCCCCCCAACCATGTCCTTTCTGTTTGTTTGTTGTATCAACTTCAAATAATTGTGGTTGTTATATCTTCTTACCCCCCCCCCGTTTGTGTGTGTATGTGTGTATGTGTGTGTGTGAATTTATATATTAATTTTTAGCTCCCACCAATAAGTGAGAACATGTGGTATTTCTCTTTCTGTGCCTGACTTGTTTCACTTAATATAATTCTCTCGAGGTCCATCCATGTTGTTGCAAATGGCAGTATTTCATTCGTTTTTATAGCTGAGTAGTATTCCATTGTGTAGATGTACCACATTTTCCGTATCCACTCATCTGATGATGGGCATTTGGGCTGGTTCCAACTCTTGGCTATTGTAAAGAGTGCTGCGATGAACATTGGGGAACAGGTATACCTTCGACTTGATGATTTCCATTCCTCTGGGTATATTCCCAACAATGGGATGGCTGGGTCGTATGGTAGATCTATTTGCAATTGTTTAAGGAACCTCCATACCATTTTCCATAGAGGCTGCACCATTTTGCAGTCCCACCAACAATGTATGAGAGTTCCTTTTTCTCCGCAGCCTCGCCAGCATTTATCGTTCATAGTCTTTTGGATTTTAGCCATCCTAACTGGGGTTAGATGGTATCTCAATGTGGTTTTGATTTGCATTTCCCGGATGCTGAGTGATGTTGAGCATTTTTTCATATGTCTGTTGGCCATTTGGATATCTTCCTTAGAGAAATGCCTACTTAGCTCTTTTGCCCATTTTTTAATTGGGTTGCTTGTTTTCTTCTTGTAAAGTTGTTTGAGTTCCTTATATATTCTGGATATTAATCCTTTGTCAGATGTATATTTTGAAAATATTTTCTCCCACTCTGTTGGTTGTCTTTTAACTCTTTTAATTGTTTCTTTTGCTGTGCAGAAGCTTTTTAGTTTGATATAATCCCATTTGTTTATTTTTCCTTTGGTTGCCCGTGCTTTTGGGGTCGTATTCATGAAGTCTGTGCCCAGTCCTATTTCCTGAAGTGTTTCCCCTATGTTTTCTTTAAGAAGTTTTATTGTCTCAGGGTGTATATTTAAATCCTTAATCCATTTTGAGTTGATTTTAGTATATGGTGAGAGGTATGGATCTAGTTTCATTCTCCTGCATAACGATATCCAGTTATCCCAGCACCACTTGCTGAAGAGGCAGTCCCTTCCCCAGTGAATAGGCTTGGTGCCTTTGTCAAAGATCAGATGGCAGTAAGTGTGAGGGTTGATTTCTGGATTCTCTATTCTATTCCATTGGTCAGTGTGTCTGTTTTTATGCCAGTACCATACTGTTTTGGTTATTATAGCTTTGTAGTATAGCTTAAAGTCAGGTAGTGTTATGCCTCCAGCTTTATTTTTTTTGCTGAGCATTGCTTTGGCTATTCGTGGTCTTTTATTGTTCCATATAAATGTCTGAATAGTTTTTTCCATTTCTGAGAAAAATGTCTTTGGAATTTTGATGGGGATTGCATTGAATTTGTATATCACTTTGGGTAGTATGGACATTTTCACTATGTTGATTCTTCCAATCCAAGAGCATGGGATATCTTTCCATCTTCTTGTATCCTCTCTAATTTCTCTCAGCAGTGGTTTGTAGTTCTCATTATAGAGATTTTTCACCTCCTTGGTTAACTCAATTCCTAAGTATTTTATTTTTTTGGTGGCTATTGTAAATGGGCAGGCTTTCTTGATTTCTCCTTCTGCATGTTCACTATTGGAGAAAAGAAATGCTACTGATTTTTGTGTGTTGATTTTGTATCCTGCTACTGTGCTGAAATCATTTATCAATTCCAACAGTTTTTTTGTAGAGGTTTTAGGCTGTTCGATATATAGGATCATGTCATCTGCAAACAGGGACAGTTTGACTTCATCTTTTCCAATCTGGATGCCCTTTATTTCCTTCTCTTCTCTGATTGCTCTGGCTAGTACTTCCAACACTATGTTGAATAGGAGTGGTGAGAGTGGGCATCCTTGTCTAGTGCCTGTTTAACATTTACCTTTTCTCCCTGCCTGATAACACCAGAATTCAGAAAGTCTTATTAAGTGTTCTTATTTAAACAAAACATAATTGTTTGTTTAAATTCAATAACAGTCTTTCCAGGTGCAACAGGACATACTCGGAAACATTAGGTATATGACCAAAGCTTAGACTGGGATCTGATATTGAGAATGATGTGCATAGAATCAGATATAACCCAGCAGTTTTAAGGAACAAAGGTAGACATTATGGAGACAATGCTTACAAAGCCCTCTTGGAAAACTGCCCTATTACCTGATGTATCGTAACCCTAACCTCAACCGTCACCTTACCTTCTAGCCCTGGATTGAAGTTGAGCTCAATCTCTCTCCCCTATTGTAGTAGGTTAGACATCTATCACACAGTCTTGAATAAAGTCTTCCTTACCATTTTGACAAGTGTCAGAGTAATTTTTTCTTTAACAAAACTTTCAGGCATAGTCTACATACACACCACTTCATCATTCCAGTATGAAAAAAAAATGAGGCACTTTGAGTAAAATCAAATTAAAACTCAAAAAAAAAGGTAAAAAGAAAGGAAAGAAAGAAGGAGGAATGGAAAAGGAAAGAAAGAAAAGAAAACAAGTCAAATCTTTATTTGGGAAACTACACAAAATATAGCTTATTAGCTTTGCCTGAGGTAATTTCTTCCTTTTCTAGAAATAATATGCTTTTGTACAATAAAGTGCATGAGATTAGGCTTCAGGCTACCTTGGGTTTGATTGCTGCCTTTGAAGAAGACAAGTTGAACAAACCCGGGAATGTTCCATAAACTATGTGATATTCAAGATATGCGTGAATGAGAAATCATCCAGCCCAGGGTCTGATATCAGGAATTTAGTAAGAGTATGATTTTTTTCTGTACCCAAATTCAGTTATGCCTAAGTCTTCCTTCGATGTCCCCCATACACTCAGCCCACAGCACTGAGTCCACTCTCCCTCCATTGCGCCTCTACTGCTGCTCTTCCTTGGTTGGAGCGCACTGTGAAAAAGGAACAAACACGTCTCAGAGGGAATTTTGGTTCATTTCAAAAATGTGCACAGCCTAAGAGATATAAGTACATCAGATGTGATGTGCTTATAAAGGAGACACTAAACAGTGTTTTTTATTGTTTCAGTTTCTTTCACACGGTGGCAAAAAAAGAGGTTTCATTATTGTTCAGGCCAATAACATACTGTTTGGTAAATCATCCTGTAATGGTATTAAGTAGTATCCAAGTATCCATCAAAGGAAAGATACAATTCTTTCTTTTTAAGTCTGAAATGCTTAGCTAACTTCAGAGCTTGATTTATTTAAATCTGACTGAATTGAAGGCTAAGGTTTATTGCTATATTATTCTGTATCCAATACTGTTTTTCTTTTTTTTTTAAAAAAGTATTTTAAATGCAAAGAACACCAAAGCTAATAGATAGGAAACTAGAAAAGTGGCTGTTCCATGATAAATGAAGTAGGTTATTCCAAATATAATAAAAGTTAAGAAATCATAAAGGGTTCTCTACAGGTGCTAATTTCACTACTTCAGTGAAATTAATAAGACTCTCTATAAAACAGCAGGAGATCCTTAGATTACACGAGTAATCAGCAAGAAAATTTATTGTGGTTTCATGAAGCATAAAATGTTTGTGTAATATATGCAAAAGTGGTACTTTATTCTCCGCAGTGAACAATTCTCAGTCCTTATAATAGAAAAATATTTAATAGTTTGACACCTCTTGAGGCATAGTTTTTAAAAGTTGTTCAAGTGTGATTAATTTGACTAAAACCAAATAACAATGTGGTAATGCTGAATCATTTAAAACTACTGGAGGATCTAATACATTAACATTATTACATAAATAAGGGGAAAAATTAAAGGACATCTACCTTTCCATTTTGAGATATAAGCCATAGTCTAGAACAATCCAGAGCACATAGTTATTTTTCAGAAAATATGTGGTTAGTAAATTATGAGAAAAAATGAATGAGTAGAAACTAACTAGAAGGACTTGATCCAAAACTAGAGAAGTAACTGTTAAGAAAGCTTACTGGTACTTAGAGTATAATGTTTTCAAAGGGCATTAAAGCAGATAATACTTGACTTTAGAGTATAAACTTTAGAATACGTATTTTACACTTAACTGAGTTTAATCAAATCCTATATTTTACTTTGCTTCATATTGCTGGGAAAATGATATACATTTATATTTAGGATCTTTTTCTCTCTATATTTTTTTATTGATGCAATGCATTTGGTCTACATATATGTTCCTTGAATTGCATATACTTAGGCTTTGGGGAATAGGTGCCTTTGGAGAGCACCCTTGCTTAGCACAGTCGTATATCCAATTCAATGCTTAGTAAATAGTGTGTGGTAATTTCTATTAGCTCCCCTTCTTTGTGAAAGCAACCGAGATCTCTCAAGAAAGATTTCGTTGAAAATCATTTTCCTCTGAATACCAAAATTGGAAATTCAATCTGGGATTTTTTTCTGTAGCTCTAGCTGCAAAATAATTCTTGGGAATATAATAAATGGTATATAAGCAAGAGAAAACTGTGGACGGTACTAATATTAATAAAGCAAATGTATTTCACAGGGCCTAGCTTCCAAGGTCTTGCAGTTTCAGGTATAGCTTAAGTTTTTAGAATTGCAGATAAAAATGTTAAGCTTATGAAAGACGGAAAGCATTCCCTGGGCTAAATTCTCTGTTGTAGATAAAGAATTGTAACACAGCAAAATTTCTGGCTCTAAGGGCAGATGTCCTTGGTGCAGCTAATCCTAATGATTGGTGCCATGACAATTATCTTACTGTTCTTTTCTGTAACTTTCTGGCCTGGAGAATAAATATTGAGAGGAAACCCTGGTTTGGTGTTAATTTTCTGAGGAATGCTGCTCTCTTGAGGGTTCCTGAAAATTAACGCCTTTGGGGCCTCTCACTGCTCAGAAGAAATGGGCTATGAGTAGTCCTTTGCATCTTCGTCACCCTGGGAGAGGCGACAAATGGTGCCCCATGTGAGGAATTTTGACTCCATGGGTCAGAGACTAACCTGCCAAGCCTTGTAAACTAAAGGACATCTGACGTTTATATTTGCACATTGGAGTAAGGGAATATTCATCCTGGTAAGGGAATCACAGGTGGCTCTAGATTAGTGTTACATGCCTGTGGCAGGTCGAGCTAGCTTCCAACCCAAAGGTTTTTTCTTTTTTCTCTTTCTTTCACTTTTAAAATATGGAAAATTCTTTAAGAAAAGGGGAGGCTCATCATAAATTACAACTCCAATGTATCCTTTAAGCAGCCAGTTCTAAAGTAACTGAACAGCAGCTTGTAAAACTGTTAGTGGTTATTAGACAACTATGTCCTTGGTACCACAAGGAAGGGAGACTTGACATAAAAATTTGGAAATGAATTGGTCACTGGTTAATTTATACCATGGGTCTCATCAAGGCATCCTGTCTAACAGTTTGGAATCTATGTCAAGTCGTTCTGAGACCTATTCTAGACCTTAACAAAAAACAAAGACATGTTTATGTCACTGAAAAAGGATAAAACTTAGTCTTTGTCAGTAACTGAAAAAACTTTAAATTGGACAAATTAAAGTAAAAGAAGTTAATATTTCTTTGCAATGTTGTTTTTGTTTGAGCATGTTTTCTTTTCTGGACTGCATGTGCTTCTCTTCTTTGCCAAAGACTCTGAGGCTTTATGAGAAACACAGCCCTGGTGCCAACCAGACCTCCTTTTGGGTCTGCTGCTTTTCTCTTGAAACCCCTAAAACCTATGGCCTTATCTCTATCTCTGTTTGTTTTTTATATCAGCCTTATGCTAAGTAACCCATTTGAAAAACAAAAATTCTAAACTAAAATCAACCAGTTTTGTTACCTTATTTTCTCTAAAACAGAGTGAGGCCTCACAAATAAGCATTAACATTCTTTATAAAAACAATTTAAACTTGACTGTCCTTTTATACTAGTGAGTTTTCTATTTTATCTGTCTCCTTATTTTATTTTAAACAAAGCCTATAAAATCCTTATTGTTTCTGTTTATGTCTACATATATATGTACATAAATGTATGTTATGTCATGTCTATATGTGTTTTTATTTTCTGCATAGTAACAAATTGGCTTATAATTAATGTGTGCTCATTAAATAAATAAGTATACTTTTCAGGTTCACATGACTGTAATTTTCTAAAGTTTTGATAAAATAAATATATTTTCAAAATTTGATTTAAATCTTTTGCCTAAATTTGTCTTCAGGTCAACACATTTTGTGGTATGTTTAATACTTGTTTAATTTGTTTAAGGACTAAAAGCTGTAAGAGAACTGGCTTCTGGGCTTCTCCCAAAGCCCTACATATGTCTTGTTGTTAGCTTGTTTTTGGTTTTAAGCCTCTAAATTCTGGACACTAAACAGAGGGCCATGGTGAGATCAGAGGACATAATGTGTCCACAGTACATGGGCCATCAACTGCAGGACAAAACACAATATATCTCCTCTTTATCTCAGCTCTGCCTCCTGGCCATGCTGGGAGAAAAGGTATCTTTTAGGCATTATCTTTGTGAATGCTGCCCTCTGCCTTAAGCTCCACATGGCCTCTCTGGATTCCACATGGCCCTAAATGCCACGTGGGAACTTGGGACCCAGGACGGCTAGTGAAAGGGGACCTATGCCCAATATCTCAAAGGCCCTAGTTAATGTTATCTGATAAGGGTATAGATTTAATACACCAAGTTTTTGGCTGGGAAATCATAAATATTTATTTGGTAAAAATATCTGAGCCTCAAATATTTGTGTAATCTGCTCTGACTTATGGACCACCATTTACTAAACTGACTGTATAAAATGTCCTTATCAGCACACATCTTTGCCTGGGTTTACTAATCAAACAGGATTGCATTTGTCTTTGCTAGAGTTATTTTAAGTTGTGAACCCAGCCAAAACCAGAAAAACCTTTCTATAATTTTTAAACAAATGAGGCCAATTTAATATTTACAGAGAAAAAACAAGTATGTAAAAAAGAGGTGATATAAAGAAAGCTATGGATGTAAAGATGTAGTTATAGTTAAAAAGGCTAAAAAAATTAACTTTTATGTGAAAAAGCATCTGGTACAGTGTGTTTTTGTCCTAGAGTAAAATAACTGGCTATTTAAAAGGTAGAATGTATAGGACAAAAACAGAAAGTCTGAGTAAATCATGATAATGGTTTGTGTGGATAAGTTTGTTAAAGAGGTTTTATAGTAGAAGGATTGACTGGATTTGAAGGCAAACTATATATGAGTTTTTCTAAAAATTAATATCAAAAATATTCTATACAGAGTTAAAGTTTGCTCTCCTACTTTGGAACAACCGGATTTCCTAAAAGCACTTACCTGCTCTTAATAAAAAATTAAAAGAGGTTTTCTTTATCTTTTAAATAACTGGCCTAGGAAACTTATTTCATGTTTTATCATGATAATTTCTTGTGCTCTCTGCCTTTAAATTCCTTTGTCACTTGGTTTTATTTTGTAGTGATTTGTGATCTTATTTAACTGTTTTAAGCCTTTGTTATTTGACAAACTTTCCAAAACCAAATTCTAAAACCTCAGCCTTTTGACTTAAACTAATTTTAAGGGATTACAAGGACCCCTGGAGCTTTTCAAACAAACAAACAAACAGACAGACAGACAAAATACACACACACATATATATGTGCGTGTGTGTGTGTGTGTGTGTGTGTGTGTATAAGAGATGTATCAAAACCAATAGGCTTATTTGATATATTAGGCTATTTGAAAAACATAGTCAAAACAAGAAATAATGTTTGACCTTCTTTGATTATACTAAGAGGTTATTAATATGTGGTCCCAAATCTTGTAAGGTTCTTGGAAATCTGTGTCTTGATATAAATGCTACCAGTCATAATCTTGGTTCAATTATAATTTTAAAATGTTATGTCTTCAAATATTGCACACCCACAAAAAAAACAGTGACAGGTACAATTTCCTGACAAACTTTGAGTTCATACTTTTGAACTGAATTTCCAAAATTCTAATGAAGAAACTGATGAGTTTGTGAAATTACTCACCAAGGTCAAAACAACATAAGTTAATTACATAAAACTAATGAACTGATTAAAAAGAATTGTAGGTTTTTACAATTTTTAATTTGAAACATCGTTCATTAATGTCTAGTTTTCCAGATTTAAGAAAATTCTCTCTTAAGCTATCTATAACTAACAGCAGTTTGATAAAATATCATTTGGAACAGAGATAAAAACAGTTGTTTTCTCCCTATTTGATCCCCCCTGAATTTAAAAACTTTTAGTATCTTTATGATTATTACGACAATGTGGCTATTTTCACAAGTTCAATAAAGATTGACTCTCTCTTTGTAACAGGATATAATTAAAACTTTGGTTACAAAGTAGTATTTCTCTTCTAAGTTCCTGACCCTTCTTCATGTTGCCTTAATTTGGTCTAACTGCTGTTTCCTCTTGCTGTTTTCATCTTTCTCCCCCACGTGGGACATGACAACCTGGGAATGAGCCTTCCTAGCACCGAGGGATCTAGACAAAGAAAAGTAAAACCTTTTCAATCAGAAAATTGATCATCAATGCTTTTATAAGGAACGCTTTGATCATAAAGGGGGAAATAATATCTTGTCTACATAATCAGGTCTCTAAAGTTTCACAGCCTTAAAGGGGGTGCTCATGACTTGGATGAGACATCCTGTTCCTAAACAAAAGATTTGTAATCGATCAAAAAAATTTACAAAAATTAGATACTTTGGAAACAGTGATGTCCTGGATGGGCGAACACTAACAAATTCTCTGGACTCAAAATCAACCATTACACAGAACAGAACCCCATTTCAGAGTTTCAACAACTAGCAATAACACCCCAATTCATATAACCAGGAATGATGCTGATGAAACAGCCCTGAGAGATGACGACCTCATCAGTCCCCACCTGGGATAAATTAAAAGGACTTGCCATGCTAAAATGATACTAGCTTTGCTTTAACAAAATGTTTTTGTCTTAAATGTGAAACCTTGATCTATAGCTTTTACTCTTTCTTTTAATTAAAAAAATAAAAAGGGATATGTATGGAAGGTACTAACATTAATAAAGCAAATGTATTTCACAGGGCCTAGCTTCCAAGGTCCTGTGGTTTCAGGTATAGCTTAAGTTTTTAGAGCTGCAGATAAAAATGTTAAGCTTATGAAAGACAGAAAGCTTTCCCTGGGCTAAATTCTCTGTTGTAGATAAAGAATTGTAAAACAGCAAAATTTCTGGCTCTAAGGGCAGATGTCCTTGGTGCAGCTAAACCTAATGATTGTTGCCATGATCTGCCAATACTGTTCTTTTTGTAACCACCTATGTTCCTTTTCTGTAACTTTCTGGCCTGGAGAATAAATACTCTGAGGAAACTCTAGTTCCGGCTAATTTTCTGAGGAATGCTGCTCTCTTGAAGTTCCTGGAAATTAACCCTTTCAGGGCCTCTCACTGCTCAGAAGAAATGGGCTTTGAGTAATCCTTTGTGTCTCCATCACCCTGGGAGACGTGACAGAAAACAGTAACAACAAACTTAGTGACTGCTTTTAAGAGTGGAAACATTTATTCTAATATATGTGAAGAAATACATACAGTTTGCAGGTAACTATTAAGAACGTACTACATATCAAGCACTTTTTAACACTGTTGCATACTAAATTAAAACAATAATAACTTCATGAAGTAGGTATTGTTAATATACTCATTTTATTGAAGAGGAAATTGAAGCAGAAGGACTCAATTAGCCCAAGATATTATTTGACAGATTCAGGATTTGAACTCTAGGTGCTCTGGCTTTAAACCTAGGGTTCATAATCAACATAATATATTGCTTTTCATACAGTAAAGCAAAAGGTAGAGATGCTGGCTAATTTAAAAGCATGTGTTGTGAACTAATTATGATTTTATATATATTGTGACCAATCTTGGAAACTCTTCGATTCCATTCTCTCTTCTTATACAGAATATTTTGTTTTGCCTCTTCACACTTCTCTAAGTTGTCCACCCTGATGGGCAATAAAACACATCTTGCTTTATAAAGGGTTTGCTGACCTAATTAATTAAACAACTCTGGATGTTTTCCAGAAAGAGAATCTACTTGAATAACAGGACAGTGGAATGAGTGGGGGAAAAAAGCAATGGCAATCAAATGCATATCTATTCTGGACTGAGCTTCAGGCTGTTCCTTGTCAAAAAAGGTAAACTAAATGGGAAGTTGCCTTAGTGACCTATAAATTATTTATGGTAAAACATGTTTGTCTGAGTAAACCTTAGATCTTTCTACTATGCCATAGTAATTTTGCTAAGAAATAATAGATCATTTTAGATACACACAACATGTATGTGCCATGTCAGTTTTCAATCATCATGAAAATATTAATACCCAACTTTTTGTATAAAATTGAATTATTATTATTCATAAATATAAGTTTTGAACTTATGAGTGTTTTCGCTTTGGGAGCATTTAACACTCAATGATTTGAGACATTAATTGTAATTTTCTGCACTTGTTATTTTAATTAAGTGACTGAAAGTATCAATATAGATAGTTGAGAATTTGAAGTTCAGTTGAATTAGAGCTAAGCCAAAAATGATTCAAAAAATGAAAACTCTAATGTAACCCTCTAATACAACTGTTTATTCTAAAATAATTTTTCATTTTTATATTGGAGACATAGCTGCCAGATCTTTTTATATTGATGATTAAAAATGGTTATTTTTCTATGATCAGATTTATTATTTTGTGACTCAAAGCTGAATTAAAAAAAACCAGTCTTTAAGCTTATAATGGCATATATGTTTGCCATTGTTGAAAACTGAAATATAAAGCATACATTTGTGCAGCTACACTATTTTCTCTCAATTCAAGTCTCTAGTTTTGGGAAGATAATTTGCTATCCAGACTGGAACACTAAGAGCGAGTTTAGATCTAATAATCAACTGTGAAATACCCTTGATTTTATCAGTTCACCTATGAATGATCATGCTCTTGAAATACTAATCCTTATACCAATACATTTATTCAAAATAGGATATATTTTCAGTATAGCAAATGAGTATTTTTTGCTCATGGCACTCTCTTCTGTGGCATAATTCTACTCAAAGGACACATTTCTGAGTCAGAAAGAAACTTAGAGTAAAATTAGACTAGAGTTCAATATTATTAGGAGTATTACACAGATTTGATTCCTCACATAATGACTTAATTAATTAAATATAAATTGTCTTTATCTTTTACCAAATAATTACTGAGTGCCTTCCAGGTGCTGAAATGTACTGTCCTAGGTGCTGAAATGCAGATGTGAACTCTGTAGAATTCCTGCCTTAGTAGTGTTTACATTCCTATAGAAAAATCAGATTTTGCATACTTGCACTCTGAGTTATGTAAAAGTGAGTTGATATTTTGGATTGGGTGGCAGAGAAAGGCTTCTTTGATGAGATGTCCATTATTCAAAGGACTAAAAGTGGGGGTGGGGGGAATTCTGTGTAAGTATCAGGAGAAGGGAGGATTTCTAGTTGAAGAATGAGTAGTAGTAAATGTCTTGAAGAGAAAATAAGGAATAGGAAAAGATAGAGTGGAGATAAGTGAAAGAGAATGAAGTAAGAAACGATGTTGAAGAACCTCATGGGAGCTAAATCATGTAAGCCCATCAGGCCATGTGAGACATTTTAAATCTAATTTTGAGTGATCACAATCCATGAAAGAGTTGTAGCAGAGCTGTAATATGATATACTTTAAATTTGTAAAATAGCATACTGACTGATACATTGGTAAATCATTGTGAGGGAGCAATGTGGAAGAGGAGGTATGGGAGAGGTGGTTAATATTATAGACTAGGTGAGGGACTACAGTAGCTTGACCAGGGGGACAGTGGAGATGATGAGAAGTAAACAGATTACTAGGATAAGCCAAGAAGACTTGCTGATACATGGGATACAGAGTACAGTAAAAGGGATGGATCAATAACAAATGTTGAGATTTTGGCCTTAACAATCAGGTAAATAGTGGTGACATTTACTGAGATGGTGAAGAGTGAGAGAGAAGCAGATTTGAGTGAAAAATGAAATGCTCTCTTTTATCATATTTACTTTGGGATAGTTATTTAAAAATCCAAATGGAAATGGCAAGTTGATAGTTGGATACATAAAATCATCAGAACAGTAGGGTTTTGAGATAAAACGTGGGTATCATCAGCAACCAGAATTTACCAAAAACCATGGGACATGATAAAACTACCTATGGCACAAATAAAGCAAGAGGGGAGATATTAAAAGTATTTTGTTAAAGAGTAGAAAAGTATTGAATAATGCATATCCAGAGATTAGGTGAATTTCAGTGGATAGTAAGGATAGATGTAAAAATATAGGATGTCATTAACAGCAATAGAGGACGTGAGAGCAATAAATCGTTTGGAAGGCAAAGGTTGAATTTTGGGGTGAACTAATAGATTTGTATGTATTTTAAATTCTTAATTTCAATATACAATAAAATGTGATAGTAATGTTATCCCAAAGACAACTGAGAATAGATGATTGTGGTTAGAACATTATGGTGGTATCTATAGATTTGAAATCCATCCATCCAGCATGGGTAAATTCCAGAGCTTGAATATACCACAGAAGTGGAATGAAGAATTTGTCTTGTATCTTATATATTTTAGACTTTTTTTCCTTTTGTATTCACAGGGTTTGGGGGCATCCTCACACAGACCACAGGAACATAAGGATGAATTGTTAAAATAACTGAGGCTGTAGTTTCCACAATATTATTTAGCATTTATAACTGAAATTTCAGACAAGTGATGATCAAAAAGGCAAGAAGAAGTAATACTAGAACTGGTTTAGTCTTATCTTGTAATGTCCCTAACATCATTTTTCTGTCTATTCAGGAGCAGGAAAAGGTAAGGAGAATAAAACAAAAATCAAAACAAAAACAAAACATAAAAACAAACCACAAAACACTGGGGAATCCTTTTGAAAGTGACAATGTCTTATAGTTTACTTTAAAGATATTCTCTTCTTCTCAATATTGCTAGATTCACTTACACATCTTCTGATATTATGTGTTCTGCCAAGCTAAATTGCACAATTATCTTTCTTATTTTATGTAACTTATAATTTACGTAGGTGGACTACCTTTATATCAAAAGTAGTCCTGAACCTCTGTAGTCATGATGCATATAGAAAGTAAGAGATCCTCCAACTGGAGGGAAACAGTGGAAAAAAAATCAATCGATCAATGTGGTGGAGGTCAAGGTAGAGGAGTATTGCCTGCATAGGGCTAATACTTGACTTTGTATATTTGAAGAGGTTTTCTGCTTATCGGTTTTTCCTTTTAGAGACAGATTGAAGTTAAGAGCACCAAGTGAGACGTTTATGCCTTCATTATCTTTTGGTTTAAAACAAACAGATTAAAAACAAATTTAACCATATCCCCCTCTTTTGTTAATGTGCAACATTTTTAATAGGCCATGGGAAACTAAGAGAATTTCACGTATAAATGTAATAGATAAAATCACATTATACTGACTTGGTTATTAGTGACTATTTATATTTGAATTTATCTGTCACTTTGCTGCTGATGGACAGGCATCATTCTAGGACGGATCCATGTGTAAGACTCTGTCAGCCATATAAACTACAGAATAATTTATACTCAAGATTTAGTATTAGAATAAAATACGTACAGGAAGAGAAAAGAAGGGGCAATTTGTAGCTAAACCTCCTTCATGAACTGTTTGCAAGTTGAACTTGAAGGTGATTGTATTATCTTCTTATTTCTACTGTAACAAATTACCACAAATGTAGTGATTTACAGCAACACAAAATTATTAATTTATAGTTCAGGAGGTCTAAAGTCTGTGATGAGTCTCAGTGGGCCAAAATCAAGGGACCAGCAGGGCTGTGTTCTCTCTGGAAGTTCTAGAAAAGAATTCATTTTCTTATTTCCAGCTTGTAGAGGCCACCAGCATTCCTTGGTTTCTAGCAGCATCACTGTGAAACTCTGCTTCTCTTTTCATTATATCTTCTTTTCTATCCCCATCCCTTTCATGATTCTTTTATAAGGACCCTTGTAATTACATTGGGACTACCGGAATAACTCAAGATAATCTCCCCATATGAAGATCTTTGACTTAATTGCATGTACAAAGTCTATTTTGCTATGTCATCAAATGTATTCACAGGTTCTGGGAATTAGGATATGTACACCTTTGCAAGGCTGTTATTCAGCATACCACAGGAATCATTAAGTCTGAGTTTGGAACTCATGACTCTGTTTGAGATCAGAATTATTCCACCTAATCTTGAAGTTCTTGATATTGTATAAGATTGAAACTTTGCACAAATACAACTAAAATCAAAATCATTCCATAATTTACAAATTGAATTAAAATACCTGCTGATTATAAAATAATCTCAGCAATAATTTAATCAAAGTTAGCAATCAATCAAATTTTCTCAGGAAATTTAAATGTACTTCAAAATACTGCAAAAATACCCTTTCCTAATATTAAGGTACTTCTGAAAAAATCATGAAAATTAAAGAGTATTTACACAAACGTTATCACGTGCCTAAAATATTTTCAGAAGAGATATAGGTCTTAAATTCCTTTTAATCTCTTAGAAGCCAGAATCTAGAACATGTATAATCATAAAAAAATAACTTAGTACTTCAGAGAGAGAGAAAAATGTGTGTGTGTTTATAATAATAATTTATAAGATTGAATTTCATTTTTGGATGCCTATGAAATAAGTAACAAAAATGTACTTCTTAAAAAAGAGTTTATTTACAACAACCATTAATAAATACAATATCTTTTTAAATGGAGGCTTTTTACATGAACGATTCTAAGAAGATAATTAGTGAAAAGCATCACCATATTAGCTATTGTAACCCGAAACTCACCTCCAAAATGAAAGTATGACAATGTTCCTTAAAAATTCACTGTGATCTAATTCTGTGCTTATAATTCAAAATCGTCTGAATAAAAGGAAAAAGATCTGAATATATGTGAACAAAACACAAGCATATTTCAAAGCTACTAATTTTTTTTTTTTGTTTTTATAATTTCTCAGTATTACATCTACGTATAACATTGGAGCAAAACCTCAGAATTTATGAGGAAATGTTATTGTCTTAGTCACTGTGAGCTGCGATAGCAAAGTATCATAAACTGGGTAATTATAAACAACAGAAATGTATTTCCCACTCTTTGGAAGGCTGAAAGTCCAAGATAAGGGTCCAAACACGTTCGGGTTCTGATGATGTCCCTCTCCCAGTTGCAGACTGCCAACTTCTCCTTCCATCCTCACATGGCAGGAAAAGAGTGAGCTATGTCTTTGGCCTCTTCTTATAAGGGCACTAGTCCCATTATAAAGGCTCCACCCTTACAACCTAATCACCTCCCAAAAGCTCCACCTCAATATCATCACATTGGGTGGTTAGGATTTCAACATATGAATTTTAGAGAGACACAAACATGCAGTCCATAACTTTTGTCATCAATATGATCCTTAATGTGCAGCTTTAGAACAAATTTTGAGTATAAATAATATCAACCTTAACTAGATTAATTTAACTTCCTCAGAGGATGCAGCTGTGCTGTCAGAGAGGTGGTGTCAGAGTCTGCGCTTTCCCAAACTTGGCAACTGAAGCAGTCGACAAAAATCTAGCACTTAAAGATAGCATTTTATAGATAGATGATTACCTCTGGAGAGCTCTGAGTCAATAAACCCATGAATAGATGGCATTTGGCATGAATGTAAACTTTTCATCACCAAGAGATGAAATCTTTCTCTGACATTGCTCGTGTTTGCTAAGAGTAACTTTCCCTACTTTTTTCTTTAGACTGATGTTCCAAATGTCAAGGAAAAGAACAAACTAAACATCACATCTCTGCTGAAAATTAACATTGCATATGCCTTTAAACTACACATTTTTCTGTGATGCACTTACATGATCTTCTGGAAAATGATTTTACAAATCTGTGTGAGTGGAAAAAGTAACTTATGGAACCCCTGAATGATTACTGGCAGATGACAGGAGGCATTTGTAACAGAGAAGTTAGAGGAAGAAGTCTTTTGCATGCTTTCTGGTTTAGAGTAGACAAGCCTATCTCAGACTTGAGAACCAATTTAGAGAACCTTTTGGAGGATAGACTTTTCTGTCTAGTTTGGCATGTATTGCTAGATGCTGGGCTACATCTTGCATATCAAAGCCTCCATAGTTGATGCAGCATATCCTGCTAGGCCAAAAAAAAGAAGAGCTTCACATCAGGCAAGAGACACTGGCAGAGCAGAGGTGAAGGTAGAGGTGCTGGTCTCCTCTAGCTCAAATGCTTATCTTCTGAGTCTTGAGGAATGAATTTGACTGTGTTGGGTCTCCAACCTCCCTGAGGATAAATAATCCAAAGTGTAAATAGTGTTCAAGCAACTAATTAAATGAAGAATAGTATAAAGGAGGATAGTAGCTACATAGAAAATTTATTTTGCATTAATAAGGGACTTAACCAATGTTGGGATTGAAAGTCCATACTTGGCATATGTCCCTCTTTCATTTTTCTACTCTTCCTATTTATACTACCATGCCCTACAGGTAGTAGGGCATAAATTCTTGTTTTATTCCATTTGCTAATTACTTCATAAGCACTACTATCAGAGGGTATGGACTATATCTTATCTTTGACCACCTCTATAATGGCTCATTAAGAGAACTATAATAAGAAATAAAATAATACAAAACAAAACAAAAATGGTATCCCACCATTTTCATCTATTATGTAACTATCATACTAAAATATATAAAATTAACTAGCAAGAACATTTTGCAAATCCAGTTTTATGATCTAGGCAATTTGCATTTTTTAGAAAATGTTTTTTAATTACCTTAAGAACAACTGAAGTAAAAATCTTCTGTTACTGAAAATTTTAACAAACACAGATAATGAGTGTGATTAAATTATTATTTTATAAAATTTTTATATTCTTGGCCAATAAAATTAGACTTATATAATTATAATTCTGAGACAAGAATGACCAAGGCCATCTTAAAACAAAATGTGCCTTTAGTTTTAAAACTTAATGTGCCAGTTGAAGAATGACCATGATGTACTCAAATGTGAATATGCATACAAAAATACATTAAAAAGTTGGCTTATTTTAACTCAAAGTTAAAAATTGCAATCCCTTTCATTTCTATGTTGCTCATATACATTTTCAACAAACCTAATCATTTTAATAATTATTATGACATGATAATACTCCCTTACATAATTTTTTGGTTTTGAAAACTATTTTCTATTAATATCAGTGCAATGTTGATCCCAAAGTTAAAGACATAAGTAAGTCATTTTTCTTTCTGAGACATGTTAACACCAGATATCTCCAATTCCTTACCTAATGGGAAGCTATATTTGACGTCTCATTCTTTTCCATGTGGATTTACTTTCCATAATCAATCCTACTTTTATATTTGCCAAAGAATGTTATGTCACAATAAGTGGCTAAGTACGTAGAGTTTGTTTATGCTAAAGCTTTGCATTAAGTGATTACAAAGGAAACTTGAACAACACTTTAATATACACATAAAACATTAAGATGCACTATTATTTAATGTACGATTTATTTTCTACAAATAGAAATGGTGTGAAACATTCAGGAATGTTAAATACCATAGAAAGGAAATAGGAATTCTAGAAGAAAGTACCAAAATTAATTTAACGTGCATAGGATTTCCCAATTAATACTTTCACACTAGCACCGCATTCTAAACAGTTAATCTGATGAGAGATCCCCAGCCATGAGAAGTGGATTGCAGGACTGAATGTGGCTCTGAGGCCTGCATCTGGAAAGGGCTACGTTTGGGTAATTTTTAAACTATTTTATTTCATTTGGTATCAAAAGTGTTACACTGCCACCTTCTGACAATGACTTCCTCCCTAATGATAAAAATATGAAGCCTTGATGGGATATGCATTGCTTAGATGTTTCTGGTATAATTAATCCTTTTATGGCAGAAAATATTAGAATATTTTATATTTTTCTTTAAACATCTTATTATTCGTTCTATTTGGCACACACAAAGTAAAGTAGTATATATGTAAGTTATGAAAAATAACAAACTAATCATGAACCTACCATCCAAATTAAGAATTAAACATTATTGACAATGTTGCAGCTGCCACTGTGCACCTCCCCAATCCTATCAAGTTTAAAATTTAACTTTGAAAAGATGAGGGATTTGTTTGTTTGTTTGTTTTCATTGTTTCCCTTTAGACTGACCTCCATTCATTCAATACTTTGATGGCCTGTTTCCATAGTATTTCTTTGGTCCTCTGTTGCTCCTCACCTATCTAGCATAAATGTGATTGAAAATGCCTATCGTGTTTTCAACAGAGAGATTACCTTTCTTCATCTTTTATTGTGATGAGAAAAAATTAGGTCATTTATTTAACAAAAATTTATTGGACACTTACTACGTGTCAGTTTTAATACTAAGTACAGTATAACAGATAGATGAAATCATTGTTTGCACACTGGACAAGTTTTAAAAGGAACTTAGGGAAATAACTAAACAATTAAAATTCAGTTAGATTGGTCACATAATAAAACTAATATAAAGTTCTCTTTCTCAACCTGGCTGATTTTTCAGAACCTGCATGTACTGAAGACACTGACAGAGGTTCCGGCCAGGGTAGAATTTTGATTAAATAATGGATTGGGTCAGAACACTGTCATTGGGTCAGTAACATGATTGAACTCAGGATTTTAAATCCAAATGTCCTGTGAGGAATTATTTTGTTCACAGTTTACTTAAGTGAAGTAATAGATTTCCTGTAATACACAATGCTGTTGCTCTAATAAAGGTGGTGAATGTTATTGAATATAAGATTCATAAACAAGAAATACATAGGAAGGATATAGATGAAAATGGTGTCAACTTACTGTTATCAGAAAAGAACAGTTCTAAAGATTAGGATAAAAAGAGTTTGTTTATAAATGTCCACAGCAAAAATTATGACTACTTACTCTTCATTGTCATGTTCCTTAGAATTTTAAAGTAATACAAATCAGACCATAACCTCATACACATAATCAAAAATATTTTCAAAAGTAAAAAGCTTTTTAGACAATGTTAATTGACATTAACATTACTTGAAACATTGGATTTAATTGATGATCAAAAAATCATACAAAGTGGTGAGATTAATAAATTTTTGCAGTTTCAGTACATAAGCATGTAACACGGATTAAGTTTAGAAAATGACCAGAGATCTCTCTTAGTCTTGTACTCTTTTGGCTCTACATAGCAAGGCTTAAAATTATATACAGATATTTTGCGACGTTTCATTGTCTTAGGTAGAAAGTGACAAGTAACCCACAATAATTTTTTTAACTTTCAATGAAAAAAAAAGTTTCATCCTAGTTCATTTGGAGGGCATTGAAAGTATCGAATATTTTCTGAAATCATCTTGTTCCTGGTACCTTGGATAAGGCCAGTCTTACCAGAGCTGTCCTACCATGTTATCCTAGTTGGTCCTGGTCACTTACAAAGGAAAATTTCTCCTTCCTTTACATGCAAACAATTTTTTTATTTGAATATCTCTAAGCAACAGAGCCCTAAACTGTTCATAGTATTAAGCTATCCTGGATTTAGAGCATATAAATATCAACTGTTCTTTCCAGAGGTATTACTAACAAATCTGGATCTTATCTGGATATTATCTTCATGAAATCTGTTGCCTAAACAATAGCTGGGTTACTCGCATTTAAGCACATTCAGAATCACTTTAATTGTTTAATTTAATCAGGAGATTGATTTTTTTTTTGCGCAAATCTAATTGTTCTAGTCTTTGCTTAAATATTTTTCACTTCAGTTTATATGCAGTCTTTTAAAAACATTACATAGTTTGCTTTGTTTACTTAAGCCCATTTGTATTATTGCTACTCACCTTCACTCCTTTTAAAACTCCATTTTCTGATTTACGATACTCACTTTAATTCTATTTCTTCTTCTATGGTGTTTTTGTTCCTCCTTATTACATGTCATCTGTTTCATTCCCCTAAACCTCAATGGAATTTATAAAAGCATGTCATTTTTAAGGACTAGACAAGCATCTACAAGCCATTTATATTTGAATTATTTGGTGCTTGAAATATTTTTTGAGGAAGATAATAGCAGGTACTTCTCCTCCCAGACAATTAGTAATCTCTATTTAAAACATAAGTCTGTATCGAGGCACATATTGCCAGTTTACTTATTGTGATATTTGGACAGATTCCTAACAGGGCACCAAACAGTCTATACAGACATCAGAGAAAATGAGAGCATGATTTGCTCTGTGTGGGTACATGATTGTTAGTTCCTCTGTTTACGAATATATGATTTAGTATGGAAAACTTGGCTGGAGTAAAATTTTAATAAAATGGTTTGACGGGAAGAAAATTTGTCTGGTACTTGATCTAGGCTATTTATAAAGAGACCGAAATAAAACCAACTTTGAAGTATTATCAAGTTCTCATTTTCCTTCTAGTCAAGTAGGATTGGCATTGCACAAGGTTAAATTATCCACCTAACCACATCGTGAATTTTGTTTTACTGTGAATTAAATTGCAAATGCCTCATCTTGCAATATTAGAATTGTTTTCCTTTAAGTCCTAAAGGTTTTTCAATCTTCAATAGTTCCTTATTAAAATGCAAATACTCTAGGATTGAAAAGCCCCTAACTTGAAAGTATTTAACGCTTTAACAAGCAGAAGGGCATGATGACCTCTAACTAGGATGTCAGAAAAGCAGAAGGGGAGATGCACTGGGTAGGACCAAGGCAGCTAGCTGGAATTGCCAGTGTTGCATCTCTACAGCTTAAATATGCTATATTTCTGATATATTTAAGCATTTCTCTTTAATCTACCTTTTATTTAATACATGGAGGCAGAGGTTTCTCCTCTCATTTTCCACAGGATTCAGGAGGGAGTGAAATCACACCAATGAGATCTCACCTCCTGCCATTCCCAGCTAGAGATGGTATGCCTCCTCCTTAGTAAGGCTACAGACTGATTGCTTTGGTGTGAAGTCCACAGAAGACCTTATTTTGTTTTCAAAGAACTTCTTTCAGTGACATATTGATTTACTAAAATATAGAATTAAGAAATACTAAATGATTCTTCAAATGAGTACATTTGTAACTTGCTTCCATTTCAAAGCATTGCATTTTGACCAGTGTACTTGCTGAAGACTAAATTTATTTTAAGCTTATTATCAAAGTTTGGGTAGTTCATAAACCAAAATTATGACACAGTTGTTGGCAAATATTTCTTATTCATCATAATATGGCAGCATCAGGCATAAAATAGGTACTACATTGTGATATCTGAATATTAAAAAAGAATTATGGAAATCATGTTAAAAACTCTAATGATCTATTTGTTTATGTCTATAATATATAGTTTGTGAAGATCTCTTTAAATGAATGAATGAGTGAGCTAATAAATCTTGAATTATATTAGACAATTTAAATATAATATATGCATGTCTTTCCAGAGTCTTTGATATAGAAGTAACAAGAAATCAAACTGCCACATTATTCATTGGCTCACTTAACTTTAAGATAAAGAGGCAGGACAATGTTCAGTCTTTGTTTTATGCAGGAACCTACTTATTTTAGCAAAGACTCCATTTCACCCCTCTCCACATCCTACACTGTCAGTTTCCTCCTAAACCTAAGCTTTCCTCTTGGTGACTACAGTAGTTCCTGGTTTCTGTCTACATACTACACTTCCCAGAATAAGAATATATTAAGTCTCTGCAGCTATTTCAGGAGAGAAGAGACATTTTCTTTCCAGTGTCTCTCAGAAAACCTCTCATCATATCTTATTGATTCAAATGGACTCAAATGCCCATTCTTGAACATATCATTTTATCCAGGAAAATGGCATGTACTGGTTGGTGTAGCCATGGGTTACCTGAGCTCAACACTGCGGCAAGAGGGAGGGGGCGGGATTTCTCTCACTGGGATGAAAACGAGATTTCATAAATATTGCTGATGAGTATGGTGGAAGGGATGCGAGGAAGACAACTAGATTGTCACAAACAACTTACCCAAAATATAGCTTAAAGTTCCTTATTGTTTTTGCTAAAATGCTATTACATGATTTAAAAACAAAAGTTCATAAACAGGTAATAATCAAGAAATCCTGATTCATATTAATGTAATAGCAAATAGGTAGGAAATTAGTACTTTTCACACATGTATGCACGTTACTGTGCTGTACATACACAAGCACATACACATATATACACACAAAAGCAACCTGAGAATCATACTGTATATCTATATATGTCTATAATATGCATATATGCATATCTTAATCTTTGAGGTTCAGATAAAAACTTTTATACTGATATTAGATAGTGTAACAAAAAATACCTTTTTAAAGCTTTGGATATACATGTTTTGTGTACAATTTTATAGCATATCCACACAAGGTAGAATTCTCTGTCAGTGCCTCATTTGAAATAGCAGCTCTTTTCTTAAAAAATTAGGAACGCACCAGGAATTTTTTACAATAAAAATCAATTATAAATTATTTAAAATGAGTATCTTAAACATTTCAAAATTTGTTTAAACCATGCTCCTATATCTCATCCTGTAAAATGAATATGTTTTCTATAACATGCTTCAGCAAGCTTTTTTCTGTAAAAGTACCGAGGGTAAATGTTTTCCACTGGTTGTGCTATATGATTCCTGTTGCACCTACTTAATTCTTATATTATAGCATAAAGGAAGCCATAACCAATACACAAGTGAATGAGTTTGCCTGTGTTTTAATAAAACCATATTTATAAAAGCAGACTGCAGGCCATATTTGTAGGTGGTAGTTTGCCTACCTTTGTTGTATGAAGTCATTAAATTATTCAAATTAAAAATTAAATTTAGATGCATTGAGTATTCATCTTTAATAATATATATTAAAGTAATACATATTTTGAGGTTGGTTTTTAACAAGAATAAATTTATTTTATCTAATAGTGGTTAAAAATATAATTTATAGATATCAATCTGAGAGATACATAAATTTATTCTCGTAAATATGCTTAATCTCATCTAATTCCATTAATGTAAACTTTTCTTTTTATTCTGTGACTGCAAAGATAAGAGTTCCTCACAAACTACACACTTATCTTTACTCAATACGCAATGTGTGTATTTCTGAATTGTAAAGAATCTCATTTGGTATTATCACTGAATAATCCTAACACAGCAGATCCTAACTAATTTGTGAAAATTGAGAAATTTTGTGTAAAAAAGTGTGTTTACACACACATGAAAACAAAATAACCTAGGCCAGCAAACAGAAGAGTTTAGTTGTTAAACATAGAAACATTTTGGTAAAAGTCAGAATTATAGATGTTTATGATTATTGTTTTATTAACGATAATCAACTTATCGTACGTAGTAGTAGTTCAAAAATTTTTATCATAAAAATAAAGGTTTATTAAAAATCAACATTCATATTTTGTCTGAATTATAATAAGCAGATAGTTTACTTATAATGAGGCAGGCATAGCACTAAATATCTTGACATGTGT
This sequence comes from Cynocephalus volans, assembly GCF_027409185.1. Classification (NCBI taxonomy): domain Eukaryota; kingdom Metazoa; phylum Chordata; class Mammalia; order Dermoptera; family Cynocephalidae; genus Cynocephalus; species Cynocephalus volans. The sequence continues at coordinate 114,702,370 of NC_084468.1, read as the reverse complement.
TAACTCACTTAATCTTTTAAACAACACTATAAGTAGACACCATTACTACCCTCATTTCACAGGTGAGGAAAATGAGGAACAAGTAACTTCCAGAAAGCACTCAGGAATGAGTGGTTATTACATAGCAGCACCATGTAAATATAAAAATGGGCAACCCTTTCTTCTTTGCTGCCATTAGTGAAACTGTGGATATGTGCAGTGGCCACTCCAGGAATGAGCTAGATATTTTTTCTAATCACTAAGACTTTCCAAGCATTATTCATCAGAGTTTAAATAATATTATCTTAAAGTCAAAGGGACATTGTAGACATTGACCAGATCAAAATTACTGTAGGTAAAGAAAAAGCATAGGAATACATAGTCTGAGAAGAATTAAAACTTTACATTATGATTTCATTAACTGAAGAACTATTTTTTTAAAAAACTATAATTTCAAAAATTATATTCTGGAAGAAATTTAGAGTCAAGTTTAGAAGTGAAAGAAGTTCGGTGATAGATATGCTTGAATTTCTGAGCTTTTGCCTTTTTCCAAAAATTTAAACTGGATCTTCTAGGCACTGGATTGCTATTGCTCAATACATTGTAAAGAAAGATTTGACACTATGGAGTTGAAGTCTCTTTTCTGAATATAGTGAAGACCATAGGCAAATTGGGTCCTAAAAATGTTATAAATTTGGAAGTTCCCAGAATCTGAGAAATACCATTCCTTAAAAGAGTCTATGATGTCTGACATTGAGAACTATTCATTGATTGTAGGGTATAGAAAATGTCCTTTTGTTTTGTTGTGTTTTGTTTTATAGATAATGTGATGTGCAAAAGAACACATGGCAGGGTGAAGAGTGATGCGATTTGTGGCAGGGACATTTAGAGTTCAGCAAATCTGGCATGTAATGCCTCACTTCCTAGCCTCTCTTGCAGTTAGGTAGGACCCATGTGATGGGCTCTAGCCACCTAAAAGACAAGTCATGCTGTTATACCTGGGCAAAGAAAATCAAGAGCTAGTAGGCAAGCTCTGTCTCTTTTGTCCAGTTCCATGTAAGGAAATTTAGGCTCTGGATGTCAGACAATGCATTTTCTGATGAAGGCCCACACTAGACTTTTTGAATGTGTAAATCTGTAAAGCCACAGAAATCTCAGGTCTCATTTGTTATGCTTGCTCATGTTAGTTACTCTGACAAATAGAGGGTTCATATGTTAACCTTACAACCATACGTCAACAGGCAGATGAAAAATCGTCTGTCTAGAAGAGATATTTTTGCAAGTGATGACCTAAGAGAGTAGCAAAAAGCACTTTGAAGAAGTAGATACTCCTGAAGTGAGACACTGAAGCAGACTTTACGGTAAGGACTTACTGCACAAAGTTAAGTTTTCTGACTTCTGTTAGTGAGGAAAATTGGAGAAGATCCACACCAGGGATGTGATCAAAATATAGCGATGAGATGAGATAACAGTCATGAGATGACAGTATATTCCCAGCTCCTGTTTGTTATCTCCAGCTGGCAAGGTCTCAGGGGGGAAAGCAGGGGTTGGATTAGAGCCCTGCCAGTCCTCCAACTGCCCCCTCACTGCCCCCATGATTTGCATCCAGAATGCCAGTATTGGTCACAATGAAGACCACAAAGTGGATAAACCAAATTCTTTAACAAATTCTATACTGCAAGGGATTTTGATAAAACTTAACAGGTTTTTGTTTCACATTTAAGAGGAATATCCAGTTTCCAATAGAATCATATTCATATACAGAATAAGTAATAGGGAGGAGACTAGAATATTGATGGTGATATGTTCCCCTTACCTCACTTACATTATAGTTTTTTGCACAGCTCTTAGCTTTTCTAAAATCAACTTTGATAGACACAGCCTAGCTGACATAGGCACAGAAAGAGAAAGAGATAGGTAATATGAAGTGTTTAAAGGACATACAGAATAGAGAATGCCTAGCACATGTTTAGTCTGAATGATGGAAAGGAGAAAAGAAAGAGAAGAGGGTGAAGACATTTTATAGTTAAAGTAAGATACTAATCAATAGGCTTAGATGGCCCAGAGTACCCAAAGCAGCATCATAAAGAAACAATGGAGGGAAAGAAATAGGGAAGAAAGGGAGGAATGAAGGTAAGAAGGAAAAGAAGAAAGAAAACAAATATTGACATAGATTCTTCATAGCATAACTGCAGATAGAAGAAAAAAAGACAGTTATATAATGTGTAGTTAGACACTTTTGGTGGATTTTTCCTTTGACAGATTTTTTGAGAAATAACAGAAAAAAGTTAAACTGCAAATAAAAGTCCATTTGGAAATCATATTGGTGCTTTTTAAATATGTGACACTATTTGGACACAGCCATGACCCCATGTGGGTTCAGTTTATGTCGTTTTTTATTGTTGTTGCTGTTTTATTTTGCCTAGTTATAGTCAGAGATAAGCAGAAGCCTAACTTTTAAAAACTGTTAAAGTTAGTCCAGTTAAACATGTTTTTGTTTTGCAGGGTAAGAAGGAAATACATTTTATGTTTAAGGAAAATCTACAAATGCTTAAATGGTTTTAAGAGTATACCAACACTTCATTGCTTTTATTTTAATAACATCTAAATTTGAGGTCTATATTTTATATAGATCATCAAAGTATTAGGTAAATTTATATAAATCATATTTTTAGGTGCATAAAACTATTGTCACATTGCCATCTTTGTCTGACAATCAGCACTGCCAGGACCAGAATGGACACAGCATAAATACATATGGAATGACTAAATAAATGGACATCAGGTTTTATGTACTAAAAAAAGGAGAGTTGAAATAGAATAATTATTATTAAGAAGAAGGTGAAGAAATCTCATCTTGCAAAAATAAATGATTTTTTAATTGATGTTAAGTTCACCTGTAACCTTTGATTTTTCCAGGTATGGGATGTCAGTCGCTCTCTTCCACTTGCTTGTCTGGTTTTCTGTTTCTTCTCATTTAGGACATGTCTGGGGGCAGGAAAATGGGAGTAGATCACCATGAAGCATAACGCATAAGTGTCAGGCTCCCTCTACTTAACTTTCCATCAGCACCATTCCCTTGTTAGGGTATCTATAAAAGTGCCTTCAAGATTTTTGCATATGTACATCAAACCCAGATACATTGTCAGTGTTATGGAGTAACTAATTAATATCTACATTTATTCATATTGGACTGAAACTAGAAACAAAGTTTCTGGGACAGAGAAAAATTGATTACTGCTCATACAAAATCCACATTAGTTCCCCTTGCCTTAACTGTTCCAATTCTGGGGTGATATGATGAGAGCCAGATGGACAATCTTCTGTACCTTTAGGTCATATTACAGGAGAGGAGGCTGAAACTTAATCCGAGAGTTTATGAGAATACGGCTTTCCATCCCCCTTCCACTCCTGAGAGGACAGAAATTTTGCTTCCTAATATAAACAAATTCTTCTTCGGAAGAGAAGGAAAAGGAATCCTGGTATACTACCTTGTATGGGTCAAATGTGTCCTCCAAAGGTTCTTGTACTGGAAACTTAATCTCCATTGTAACAGTGTTAGAAGGGTGGGAAACCCAATTGTGGTATCTAAAATTTGGAGCATTTAAGAGGTGATTGGATCATGAGGACTGTTCTCATGAATGTATTAATCCATTGATGGTTTAATGAGGATAATGGGCATGGTTCTGATGGCTTTTAAAGAGCAAGTGAAGAGATTAGTTCCCTCTTGCTCAGCCCATTTGCCATGTAATACTCTGGTCACCTTGGGGGCTCTGTAGAGTTCCCACTGAGAAAAAGGCTCTCACCACATGTGTTCTCTGGACCTTGGACTACCCAGACTCCAAACAGTAAGAAATAAATTTCATTTCTTTATAAATTCCCAGTTTCAGGTATTTCTGTCATAAGTAACAGAAATGGACTGATACATTACTGTTTGGAATATAAATAAATCACTCCAGAGGAAAAATAAGAGGAACTTCTCAGAGTTTACAAAATCTGGAACATGTCCATGGATCTGGGTTTCTTCCCTGATTGCAGGGTAAATAAATAATTCTAAAGAGGTACATTTCTCCAGATGGTCCCTCAGTATCTATCCAGTAATATCCAAAGGTTAGGCTTTGACCCAGGTCCCATTAAAATGTTTAGAAAGCCCTAAATAGGCAGAAACATAAAAAAAATATTCAGTTCCTGAAAGCAGTGTCTCCTTGGGAAGTACCATTCTTTTCAAAGATGATTTGGCAAAGGAAGAGGAAGCCACCAGTGTTTTCATGACTTCTATTTTTTAGAAAATCTTCACATGTTAATAGAATACATGATCATAACCTAGTTTCTGAACTAGTTTGGAACCATGGTGTTCGAATTTGTTGCAATGTAATGCTATACTGCATTTCATCCATAACTCTCATCTGATGCAAGTATTAGTGGAGCATTGCTTAGTGTAAAGCACTGTTCTAGGTGATGGACCAACAGCTGTGGACAAAACATACCAAGAAAAAAAAATTCTGCCTTCATGGAGCTTGCAGTATGATATGATATAACATGCCAATAATCAACTTGCAATAATAAAGCATGTTTCCTAAATGATGTAATGCTTTTTGTGTTTTTATATTTTTTAATATAAAAGTCTAGCTGTTCATAAAAGGGCACTACTCTCACTTTATATTCTAACATATTATTGGAATGTTAGGTAAAGGGTGGCATTAAGCATAGGGTACCAGAAAATATGTATAACCTGAGTTATTTGCGTGTAGATTAGAAACATTTTTGAGTGCTGCTGGGTTAGCAAGCTCAAACCTGGGAGCTGGGCACGTCTTTGCTCTTTTATACTTTTACAAGTAATATGGACTAGATGATTTCAAAAGACATTTAAGCACTAACATTTTAATTTTGCAATTTAGTTTATAAAATATATTTTTTTCTCTTTTTTAAATGTGTCATTCTGAGTCCTAAATTTCTGTTTAAATTTTAAGATTAACAATTTAAAATATTACAAATAGGGAATATATTTCTGTTCATTTTTTTCTTCTGGCTAGAGAAATATTTAAGAAAAGTATAGAAAATTTACATCAGATTTATGGGATTATTCCAATAACTGATACAGATATGTGATTACCTATTATAGGGATATTTATTAAAATTATATATCTATATTACTGTCAACATTGTTTAGTGTTGATGTTTTTGAAATAAGCAAAACTTCTTTGTTCCGTTAAGTGGAAACTTAACATTGTAGATTAACTATTTTATAAAGTTTTAAAATTTTTTCGATGAATGCAATTACCAAGATTTCCTTGAAGTTCTGTTTTTCTTAAACAAGTCAATCAATAACTTACCTTATATTATATCCAAAAGTACGTATTATAGAAGTAACAGAATACTTTCAAATAAAGTTATTTATGTGTTTAGTAGCCCAAATCAGTCTAAATGCACACAATTCCTTCTCAGTTAGAGTTATCTGTTTTAAGCCACTTAAAAATGGGCAGATAAATGTCGAGTCTTTACAGAAATAAGGCACATTTTCTCAGTTCTCTCAGTGTCAAAAATATATAGCATTCAAAGTATAAAAAGTACAGGAAGTAAGGTATTGTTTTATAAACTTCAATTCACTGATGTTCATTGTTATTTTAGAATTATGTGAAATCATATTAATATTTTTAGTGACACATTTTTATTGTTCATAGGATTTTAAGAGTAAAAAAGAAAGTCATAATCTACAAAAGAAATAACCTGTCAGTCATGGTCTATGTGTAAACAGTCAATTCTAATGGAGTTAAAGGAACTTGCTGTACAGGTAAGCTCTCTAATAGTAATTGATTTGCTGGAGGTAATTGCTGGCAAGTTTTCCTGTCAGGTTTATTTTCTGTTATCAAATTAATTTAAAAGTGCACATAGTATACAGATCGCTTTCTTTGTTTTGATACAACTTGAGTAGTTATAAAGTTGTTCCCAAAACTTGTCAAAAGTGAATTTAGTGGGCTATCTGTCTTGGTGGAAAAGGAATCAAAGCAGAATTAAAAACAACAGAAAGAAATCTGTCTTTGCTTCAGTGTAGTTATGTGCGATTTAACTTGTAGTTCTGAATGCAGATGAAAACCAGTAGGAAAAAAAATTATATAATATCCAGTATTCGTGAAAAATGTTAAGGGACACTTTAACATTATATTCAGCACTAAACTTTCTAATAAGTAAGAAAACTCAATAGTTTAGAAGTGGGTGCAGAGTGCGGAAAAGGTAAGTAGTATCTTAAAAAGCATCATCAAAGTTTGTCTTAGTCACAAATCCAAAGGGCCCTAGCAAATGCTGTCAGTGAAGTGTCAGAATGGCCCGGCACAAAGAGCGCAAATTCAGGAAATTAGGCTTTCTCTCTTTTCTGAGGTCTGGAGTCAGTAATTGAGCTCAGTAAGATGGAAAAGACCACAATGTTCTGGCTTAATCATCTTTCCATTAAATAAGATGAGTCATAGATTTGTACCTGAAATCCTCCACATCTAAATGTGAGATAGACAATAGCTAGTGTTCACATCTGCTTGCCATCTGTTTGAACCCACTTCTAAAAAATAATTTAAATCATTTTGATAAGAGCAGAACTTTTCTAAATACCCAATGTTGGGGGCGGGGGGCACATCTGAACTCACATTGAGGGCATATTTTTTAAGACTCATGACTACCTATTCAGGTAGAAAGAGAAATTGTATATTGTAAGAGTTTTAGCATTCAAAGAAAAGCTAATAAAAATCCTTTTATTTCTGTGCAATATACTATTGTATTCTACCTCTATACTATCTGTATGATGTGATGAGAATAATAGAAATGGGGCATACATTTTAAAAGTTCTCCATTTTTGAATTGTAAAGGCACAGAACAATCTAAGTTAATTTATTTTTATTTTAATTTGCCATTCAATTTGTGTTCTATAGATGCACACATACCCACATACACACTCATTTGATGATAAATAAGACATCAATGTAGCTATACAGCTAATATTTATGGTTCTTCATTAAATGACTTTAATGACATAGACCTCCAGTTCTGTAGCATTTTTAAAATAAGGCTTAACATACTAATCCCAGATCATCTAAGAGATTGCTAAAGATTACATGGAAATGCTTCTAATTCACGGCCTGCTCTGTGATCACTAGATAATAAAGTTCCTATGTCCATATGTGACACGTTAAGAGGATGCATCCTCTGTAGCAATGGCCCTGACTCTGTAGCACTCACCTAGGATGAGGCACAAGGGCTAGGCAACTGCAAAGCTATGGAAAGTGCATAGATCTACTGGTGTGCATAAAAAACACACATGCTCCTAGTTGAGGGGAAAAGAGTCAGCATGTTTGGAGAGCAAATGGCATAGTCACAGTGCAGCATTCCAGGCTTACTGCCTTTTCTTTCACTGCTAGCCAATGCTATATCATGGCATGAGCCTGGCTCCATTGCATTTCAAAATATTCTTAACAAACATGGCAGTAGCTGTCAAATTGGAAAGAGGATAAAGTGGAATTTCCTCCTTTCCTTCTTGAGAAAATTATCTGTCTTGGACCAAGAAATTAACAACCAGACTCATAAGAAAAACAGTTAACAGCTACAATTTCAAAGTTTAGTACTATGTGCCAAACACAGAATTAAACAGTTTATAGATGTTATATAAGTTATTCCTTAGGCTAACAATATGAAAGAGGCATTATTTTATTTCATTAATTCATGCCATGATTTTTGATATTTTAATATTGCAAAATTTGGGGTGCATCTTCAAATTTATGGAATATCATAGTTTGGTGATTGTTTTTATATCTTAGTGGTAAAACAAATGTTAGAATCTCAGATTTGATGAAAGATAGTATTTTTCCACTTTTAAGACTGAGGAAACTGAGCCACAGATGCTTACCCACTGCATTAGTCTGTTTTATGTTGCTTATAACAGAATACATGAAACTGGGTAATTTATAAAGAAATGAGGTTTATTTCTTACAGTTTGGAAGCTGGGAAATCCAGGGTCCGTGGAACACATCAGATTAGGGCCTTCTACTAGGTGATGACTCTCTACAGCAGCACAGGGTATTACATGTCAAGAATGGGCCAAGCAAAAGTAAGCTATGCTTCTCACTTGCCCTCCTTATTAAGCCATCAGAAGCATACCCATTACCCCATGAATCGATCAATTCATTCACAAGGACACAGTCTTCACTATCTAATCACCTCTTAAAGGAACTATCTTTCAAATACCGTAATCAGATTACCCACCCTCTTAGCACTGTTACATTGTCAAGCTTCAATGAGTTGGGGGGAACATTCAATCTACAGCACCTACAATTGCATAAACAGGATTCAAATCCGAGACCATATGACTGTAAATTTATTTTTTTAACTGATACAACAAACTTCCTGCAATATTTGCTAATCTCTTAGAAGCAAACACACAACACACAATCTCATCCCATTAAAAAAGTGGTAGTACAAAATAATAGAGATTAGAAGCATGAGAGGGATTCAACATGAGGGAGACTCTCAGCTGCAGGTTTTGAAGATGAAAGGACCATGTGTCAAGGAATGTAGGTACCTTCTAGGAGCTGACAACCAGTAGGAAATGAGAACCTCAGCCTTAAAGTCTCAGGAAATGAGTAATAAAGTATGTTGAATGCTAACAGCATGAATGAGCTTGTAAGAAGATTCTTCTGCAGATTTTTCTTTCAATAAGAATGCACAGCCTGGACACATTGAATATGAGGACCAAGTGTGACTTCCAACACAGAGAATGTACTGTGACTGCACCCGGACTTCTGGGCTGCAGAACTGTGAGCTAAGGGGTATTGCTAATTAAGCCACTAAATTTGTGGTGATTTATTACACAACAATAGAAAACTAATACAGATATTGATGTGTGTGAGAGAGAGAGAGAGGAGGAAATAAGGGGAACAGATGATAGGAGATTTTCTAAATGTCATAGGCAATTCATGACAGGGTATTCTTTTCCTTATTATTATAATCTAAATAATGCTGAAACATGTAATCACACATTTCTCAGATCATCATATTTTCTTTTTACTTCTTTTGAGTGAAATGATTAAAAAGGATCTTGATATATGATAAAAATGGTGGTGTGTTTCTCATCATCTCAACACTAAGATTAAAAGCTTTGCCAGTGTATTCATTACTAGTACTGTAAGAATAGGGCTATTTTTGCTGATGATGAACTCAGATTTCTACAGCTTGGGGTGGTGAATAGTTTGTGTAGGCCTTAAATCAATAACAAGAGCTTTTATATATTCAGGGTGTCATATAAATGAGTTATCATATCACATCCTTTATATAGATACACTGAATAACCCTTCTACACGATTCTGTGGCATACATGTTATCTCATTTTCCAAAAAAACAAATAAGCTCAAAGGGTGTGAACAATTTGCTAGTTGATTTTGAAGGCCGTGCTACTTCCTTTATGCCACCTTTAATACTTCTCAATCAGTCTGCCTTGTGACACTGCTTTTGTGTGCCTCAAAACGTAAGCATATAACTTGAACTGGCAACATGAATGTAATTAATTAATGTTATTTTAATATATCCACCCTTGATAACATTAATATTAATATTGGATGTAGGAAAATAATTAAATAAGTGTTTTTTGAGGTGCTCAAAGTCAGTTATGAATTTCTTTTTTAGAAGCTCCAGTGGCACAATCGGTTAGCGCGTGGTACTTATATGAATTTATTTTTATTACAACATAGTTTATTGTACATATCTGTGGGGTACAGAGTTGAATATCAATATCCATGTTCAATATGTGATGCTCAAATCAGGATAATTAGAATATTCAACATTATACACTGTGATTGTTTTTCATGGCTCTTTACCAATTCTTCCCTTACACTACTTATCCCTCTCCCTTTCCCATTTCTGATAACCTCATTTCTATTCTCTCCTTTTGAAAGTTCAATGTATTATTGTGATTGTTATATTTTTCTTTTTTTTAAATTTATTTGTTTATTTTTTAGCTTCCACTTATGAATGAGGACATGTGTTATTTCTCTTTCTGTGCCTGGCTTATTTCAATTAGCATGATATTTTCTATGTTCACCCAGTTGCTACAAGTCCTTTTACAAATATTTATAAATAAACATATAAACTATCTTTTGAAGTTTCATTAAAAATTAGATTTTATTAGTGAAAAGATTCAGAATCTGTTGTACCAACAATTTTAAATCTTTTTACTAGAACCACTGAAGGTTAATAGCAGGATAGATTCTCTGTTGACAGCAAGAGAATATAACAGGATTGGTTGAGTTAGTAACATTATTTTGTAAATTATTTGTTGGAAATTTGCAGCACATTTTCTTTTGAAAACTGTGGTTATGTAATTGTGCCCCCAATGGAAACACCTGCAATGAATTAAGAAATATTAATTATAGCATTATTATAAAATTTTGCACTTAATAGTTTACATTTCTTTAAAATAGATTATATTATTGTTATATAAATGGGAGATTGTAGCATTAGATTTATAGTATTTAAAAATGATTAAAATATAATTTCTATGAGCAAGTACTTGTAAATTCTCACTTGGAATACAGAAGATGACCTTGTAGCCTGTAAGGCATTATTAGGGAATGAGAATGCATTTTTATTACATTATGAACTTCTAGCCCACCATCCATCTCAACATCACCCTCCTTACCCAGGCATTGATTTACTTTGCTTTCAGCAGCCACTACTGCAAGCTCTTTTTTTGAGAACTGCCTTTGAGGTACCTGAGTAGCTTTGCTCACACACTAGATAAGTAGAGCACCTGATAGTTTCTGTCCCCTTTGGCAGGCAGTCCAATTAATCTTGAAGTAGAAAAGTCCAACATCCACATCTTGGGGTGGGGAAACTCTGTCATACTTAACAGTCAAGGATCTTCTGAGCATTGAAGCTAAAGCTCATTCCTGTCAGATTTTACCTGAGATCCCAGGTTTGCTGGACATTCTCTTCCTCCCTGTCCTGCTTCCCCCACTCCCTTACCAGTCAACGTCCCCTGGGAGCACTTTCTTAACACAAGTATATCATTCGCACATTTATATTTGTCTTGGGTGGGCTTCTGGGAAACGACTTAAAGGTCAGTGGCAGTCTAGAAAGCAGGTCCTAAAAACTGGGTTCTGAAGTGGGATCACTCACAGGCTAGATGGCAACAGGGACCCACTGTGATGGTAAAAAGAGTGTGGGTATCTCTGATATTACTCACCATGCTGGAAAGACTTTCAACTGTGATAAAGTGGGATAGGATAGAGGTAAAAGAGAATGCACCGTTTCATGTGATAGCACTAGCATTTGAGATATATACGGGGAATAGTAACTATAAAAAAAATGAGAAATTGATTTTTGCTGAATTCCATTGAAAAAAGAAAATAGCAAACTCAGTCCAGTCACTCAGCAATTTAAGGCATGCTATGAAAGTCAGAACACCTTCATCTCATACAGCCAGAGGGTGGATTGTTTGAAGACCAAGTCCAGGACTGATATAAAAATAGAAAGAGCTCAGAGAAGGATGAATCTGCAGCCTCAGTAAGTCCCCTGAATCTTGAGATGGGAACATTTTGGTGGATGTCCTTAAGATCATTGAACTTCTATCTTCTTCTCAATATTCTGGGCATATGGACTTGGCCCACTTCACCCTTTCTAGAAGGAAACAGTGCCCTCCTCAACAAGTCTCAGCATGGCCCAAATGAAGGAATGTTGCTCATGCAAAGAGCCAAAAGGAACTAGTCACTGAAGGACCTACAGAAAAAAGCTATTATGACCAATAGAAACTATGGAATCCTGCCTGAGATAGATTTTTAGGGATGTGGTTCAGTAAGAGCAGACTGAATCTAAGTAGGGGAGTGATTTTGATATGGGGGTATGTTTTCATGACTCGGGACTTAATACTCTGGCATAGACACTGGTATCAGGTCCTAATATGCTGTTAGGATGACTCTGTGACTCTTGGAAACAATGATGGTTTATATTAAATAAAGCAGAAATGCCAGCTTTGCCTTGGCAGAATGTTGAGAAGGGATTCACAAGGTTCACAGAAGTGGGCTTGATAGAGTGATGCTGTTATTAAATCCAAAATGACTAATCGTCTCCACTGATGATCACGATCTTTAAGAGAGCCAGAGAACACTTTATTTTCAAAGATAAGTAAGACATCATAGAGCAGCCCAGAAGTGGCTGTTTTCTCTAGGCTAGTGCTGACAGCAGGAGATACTGTTACGCTGTTGGGTTCCCCAGTGTCAAAAATGATAGAATGCCAGAAATGCGGAGTCCACATGGTAGTATTTAAAATTAGAGGTGAGGTAGGTTTAATTACTATAATTTGCAGCCAGTTCAGAATGGCAGTTGGAGAAACATTCCCACAAGAACCACGGTAACACTTAATGAACCTGGGCTTTCCTAAGGAAACTCAACAATGGTTTGCTCACATTGCCTTGGCCACATCAATGCCTGTGAGCTGATACATTGTCTGATTTACCAGTAAGAGATCCTGCATAGTATCACTTGGACAAAGGAGCTCAATTTAAGACAAAAAAGGAGCAGCAATGAGCACATTGCCATGGATTTATCAGTGGGAGGGGTCTGGTGACCCAGTCTGGCATGTGAAGGGTCTGATGACCCAACCTGGCATGTGAAGGATTATGACGCAGTCTGGACAATGGGCTTGAGGGGTCTGAGAGCTCCAGACCCAGCCCTAGCTCAACAATTGGCCTAGTCGGCAGGATTACGGGCAGGTAAAAGAGCTCTACAAGTAAGAATTAAAAATAAAATAAAATAAAATAAAAGGTAAGGAAGATTTACTTACTGTAACCCATAATTATGAATCTGCATTTCTGGGTCTATACTGTCAGGGATCATTGACGTTGAGTCTTGTGAGGAGATCAGTTTGCTGCTACATAATGGGAGAAGAGAAGAATATGTGCATAATTCAGGGACCTCTCTATGTACTGGCATGTATAGTTTTAACAGTGAATGACCAATTAAACAACCACGGTCTAACTACAGAAAGATAATCAGGAGCATAAACCCCGCAGAAATGAAGGCCTGGGCTGTTCCACCAGGCAAGTCATATAGAACCACCGAAAGGATAGCTGTGGGAAAGGGTGATTCAAACTAGGTTTTAAAGGAAAGAGATGTTGAACGTAAGTGATGCTAAGGACTGTTTGTGGAACTCATTCTACTAATCCTTCTATTGTATGCTTCTCTCAGAACCACCATCTTGAAGACTCCATGTCAACTAATGGAAGAACGAGAAACATTATGGAATCTGCACAATGGAAGGGGATACTATAGCAGACAGTGTTGGTGCACAGTCCAGCTTTCTGCAGAAACCCTTTCACTCTTTGTGCCCCCCACCCTCTTTGTTCCCTCTAATAGCCCTCTCTGCATCTCATGTGTGCTTTCATTTCCAAAAGACAGCACCTGAGGACCCATGTTGTCAGTTTTAGAAGATAGCAGCAAGTGCCTGGAGATATTACCCGGGCCAGTGCTTATTCAGTACAGGGATTTGAAAGCCCAATTCCTTTGCATTGGGACAGCACAGCTGATCTGTAAGTTACAATTCAAGGTATCTCTTTGGCCCAGGTCAAAGCTACCGTTTGTGGTAGATTGTTGCAATAATCACCTGAAATGATTTGCTCCCTTCTGTATCCTCCCTTGAATAGTCTCTACACACATTGACTCTGGCTTGACTATGTAACTTGCTTTGACCAAGGGGACATTAGCAGACAAGATGCAGACAGAAGCTTTAACAAGGCTTATGCTTTGTGTCCTGCCCCCTATCATTCCTCCTGAGAACCATACAACCATTGCACTGGGATTAAAACACATTCTAATGATGGAACAGATAGTCTTTCTATTGTATTCCTAAGTACTGTATTCTACAACAGGAAAAGCAATAAAAAAAACAGGCAGTAAGATAGTTGCTGTCACTTACATGACAAACAACAACCAAGTGTATGTTCCTGTCATTTGTTGCTTGACAGAAGGATTCTCAGAGTTCAAGAAGGGGTAAAAGGGTACCACCCACTGAAGAGATATCATCCTTACAGTCTGGGGGGTATTTCAGTCATTTTGCTGAGTTAAGCACCACTGGGGATCTCTTGCATTATGAAAGGAGTTCAGCAACATTAAAAAAAAAACAAAACATACTGTATCAACATTTTTAATATAACCTCATTTGGGGGGTGGGGAGAACAGTGTTTTAAAGCTTTTTACAATGGAAATCTATACCATTAGGTAATTGATATTTAAAATTTCATTCATCTGTATTGTCCTTAAGTGTACTTTTTCACAGAAAGGAGAACCTATTCTTTATTTTTTTTTCCAAATTTATGTTACATTTTAATTGTTTAATCTAGTAAAATACAAAAAATAAAATAAAATCAGTTATTATGTACTATTGGCTTTTGTATGATTATTATAAATTGCAACATTCATAGAGTTCTGTAATAGTGCATCATTATTTAAATATATATGTATATATTCTAATTATGCTGTGAACTATTTCTGACAGATGATATATTCTTAATTTTATGGTCAATAATCAGGCTTTAGATAAAATTTTAGAATGAAGAATTTACTAAATCTTTGGCAAGATGACTACTTCTAACAGTTAAGAACATTAAGAGAATAAAAGACTGATAAATGAAGAGACTATATTTGAATTATGTAAATTAGTAATACAAAGAAAAAGAAAGGATATAAATTAGTGATCTATGAAATAGAGCACTAAATTTGAACTTTATCAACCCTTCACTGGAACAAATAATGTGATGTAGAATATTAAGTAAAAGTGGAATATTTGCAAATAAAATTATCTACTCTTGTATTTTAAATACATAAATCCTGGAAATTGTATAAATTAATTCATGCTAGAGAAATATTGTGTCATCTCTAACAGGTTTTCAAGTTCAAAGCTTCTGAGTGACAAAAAATTCTAGCCTTTCCATTTTAAGTAATATGTTAATTGTCAATGAAAAAAATCATATTTTTATTTGTTTCTTTGGCAGCTGGTCAGCATGGGGATCTGAACCCTTGACCTAGGTGTTACTATACCACGCTCTAACCAACTGAGTTAACTGGCCAACCTGTTTTTTAAAAATCTATAATTTTTTCCCAAATTAACATAGACTTACTATAAGGATTGGTCTCCTAATTTTAACTCATCTTGGCTATACTCCAGAAATATTAGTTATGTGTACATTTGTCACCATTCGCCATGTATCTTGAATTATGTTTGTGAATGTATGGCTTATATATAATAATGGCATTTCCTTTTTAATGGAGTTAAGTTTCATACTGTTATGTTTCTTGTTCAGCAGAATAGGATGATTTTGGATGATATCCATGAACCTAATAGAAGCATAGGAGAAAAAAGACATACAGGGCCAGCTGCTCCCACTGTTTTAAATAGTACAAACTATATAATCAGAGCAAAAATACTGAATATATAACATTATAGAGAATTTAGATATAAAGTGAATTGACTGTCAACTAGGCATTTACCCAGACCCCATTCACAAACTGGCGTAGTATGATTGTTTCTTTTAGGTATCAACTTGGCTAAGCTAAAATACCCAGTTACTTAATAAAACATTAACCTGACAGTTGCTGTGTAGGCATTTTAATGTATACAATCACTTGACTTTAAGTAAAGGAGGTTATCTACCATAATGTGGGTATGCATCATTCAATCAGCTGATAAGCCTCAAGAACAAAACTGAGATTTCCATGAGAAAGAAGAAATTATGCCTCAAGACTACAGCATCAGCTTCTGCCCAAGAGTTTCCAGGCTGTCAGACTGCTCTACAGATTTCTGACTTGCCAGACACCACAATCATACAATCAAATTATTTGAAATAAATTTCTCTCTCTCTTTCTCTATTAAAAATACATATATATGTAGATCTACATATATATATAAATAATATATGTGTATGTATATGCACACACACACAAACACGCAGACACACACACAAACACGCAGACACACACATGTATCTATAATTTCTGGTTCTCTGGATAATTGTAATCGATACAAGTGTATTAAATTTCTTAGCTTCTTTTAGGTTTGTGTGTCCTGGGGACAGAAGGAAGATTTTCAGGGACAGGGAAACATACTGTCTCAAATTCTGGAGATAACTCTGTTTAACATTAACACTGTTTGCTCCAAGCCATGAAGAATAAGACAATGACAGTAGGTATTCACCTCCTGGGAAATTCTTGAAATCACTTCCTAGAATCCCTAGGCAGCCATCAACCCACAGTTAGTCATGCCAATATCTAACTTGGAGTAGACACCACTTCCAGGAAGGACCAAACTGTATCTTGTTGCACTATCTTTGTCACCTCTCTTCCCCTGGGTGACAGAGATGCAAAGGATTACTCAAAGCCCATTTCTTCTGAGCAGTGAGAAACCCTGAAGGGGTTAATTTCCTGGAACCCTCAAGAGAGAGGCATTCCTTCTTGGGAAATTAACACTGCACTGGGGTTCTTTCTCAGTATTTATTCTCCAGGCCAGAAAGTTACAGAAAAGGAACATAGGTGGAGTTATGGCTAAGTATAGTTCAATAATAGAAGCTGGTAACATCTGTGAATTAACAAAGTGACATTCCATAATGCAATTTGTAAAAGGTTAAGTAGATCCACCAACAAAATCTTATTCTTAGCAAATACTGTCTTTTCCTACAGCAGTTTCCTCAGTATTTTTACATAACAATAAAGCAACTTTAAGTTAACCTGCTCCAAGGGCATCTGTCCCTGAGCCAGAAATGTTGCTGTGTTACAATTCTTTATCTACAACAGAGATTTTAGCCTGGGGAAAGTTTCCTGTCTTTTGAAAGCTTAACATTTCCATATGTAATTTTTAAAGGTTAGGTTATACCTGAAACTACAGGGCTTTGGAAACTAGGCCCCGTGAAATACATTTGCTTTGTAAATGTTAGTAGCTAAGACTAGGGTGTATTTGAATAGTGCAGAAGGCCCCTCAGAAATCCCAGCAACCTAGTTTTGAAGTCTTCTCCTAAACCTAGCAGTAAAGCAAACCCAAATTTCATGCTATTAATATTTTTATATATCAGTTATTACATTGTGGTGGGGTAGTGGTCTATAAAGCTAATATGTTAAAAATCTAAAACAAATATTAAACCCAGATGTAGACATTTAAAAGAATACTTGAACTAGAAAAAAACAATATTGTGTGGGTGTAAAGTAGATATGGTGATTTGATTAGTTAGTTTAAAATGCACTAACTGGGCAAGTTTACTAATTTGCAGATGACTGTTTGTTTAAAGAAAATTTTCTGTGAATATTCAAGATTCTGCATGGTCCAAGACTTCTACTCAAGAAAAATGTTTGAATAGCAAAGGCCTAGGAAGCTCGAAGTTTAAGGATGTACCTTCCCAGAGACATTTGCTTTCATTCCAAGATAATAATAAATAAGATTAAAGACTTTCCCCTCTCCTTTCTGGAAGAGAAGTTGTTTACATTGCAGAATGATAAGTCTATCTCTCTAGAGAAGAGGAGCAGCAGATATGCCAGCAGCGTCTATGGATGCTCTTAGTTTCATAATGTGGGGCTGCTCTCCCATGTTGTAAATGAACTGCATGTGCAAGAAAAATATTATCCTCATTCATGTCACTCTGTGGGAATTTGGAGCATGGGGACCTGACCCAACATGCTACACTGAGTAATAAATTCTTATTTCTCTGATCTGGAAGCTTCATGGTCTCTATGTCTCTCTCCATTTTTTTTTCTCTCTCTCATTCTGTCTCTATCTTTTTATATACATTATGTGTGTTTGTGTATATGTGTATGTATGTATATATGTAAACAAACACACACACGTATAAAACTTAGTAATTGATAATAGTATGTTAAAATAAATTATTGCAAAAATATGTTGAATATATTAAAAAATATACACGTTACAGTGATTTCTTGCAAAAGTGAGGGCAGAATAATTTTTAAATGAATATTTGTATCTAATATATCTGAAAATTTAGGTGATACCATAGATCATAAAGTTTTGTGTATGGTGTCCCCTTTCCTATTAAATTATTCTAATTTTAGACAGAAAGATAAAGATACAAAACCTAATAGTTGCAGTATAATATAGAATATGCTAAGTGCCATTCATAAGCATATATGAGTTCCATGATGTATTGATATATGCTTCAGATCTGCCTGACTTCTTATGTTTCATCTCTCCTGCCTCCAGCCAGGGAAGAGTTTTTGTTTTTAGGGTTCACCAGATTAAATTGCACCCACAAGCATAATTCAGGATAATGTTCATCTTTTAATTTTTGTGACCTCAATTACATCTGCAAAGTCTCTTTTGCCATGTAATATATTCAGAGGTTTCAGGGATCAGGGTATGGGCATCTTTGGTTGCCATTCTGCCTGTCATAGCTCATATGATGTGTGTAAATTTTTTAATATCTCAGACTTAATTTATTCATTTGTAAAATCGTCATACTAACACCTAACTCAAGAGATGTTTTGAACGTTAATCAGATAATTGCAAAACCAGAATACCTCTCCTTTCAACTTTCTTCTTTGCTGCATTGACCCAGGTTTTAATCTGACTTGCATATATATTAGAGTGATGATGATAAAAGCATTTCTCATGGAACTAAAATAAAATGGTGCCTTCACATTGCTTATTGCTTTCTGTCAGTGCAGAGCCTAAAGAAATGTGCAGTTAACATATGTGACAGAGCTAAATATCAGGTGACTGAGTTAAGCCTTTGGCAAGTAATGATTCAAAGTCAATCTGATATTGAATTCTATGACAAATGACTTAAGTATTGATATTTTGTTTTGCTGATTAAAGAGAGATTCAAATTCTTTAAAGACAAACCTGTAGGACAGTTCTGTTAATAAAGTCAGTGACAAAAAGAACATTTGTTTATCTGCTACAACACTGCCCTAGATCTAGACTGATCCTTAGAACACACTTGATAATGATCAAACACCACACTTTCTTTGCACTGTCAGGAAACATGCTTCAGTAATATGTCATTGAAAAATTCTTACATATGAAAAATAAATATATAGATTTTAAAAATTCCTGGTAGAACAAGAAATGGTATGAACACAATTGAAAAGAAAAAAGCCATAATAAAAAAAATTATCTTGAATACACATATCCCTTTGGATTTTGTAAAACATTTCAACAATTGTCTTTGAAGATAAATATAAATTATTATTGCAAATTTATACATTCTCAGAAAGACTATAAGATTCAACTGCATTCACACAACTAGAAAGTCACAGACACAGCATCTTTATTCAGCTTTTTCTCTTTAAAAAAAATTATTTACTTAATTGGTATAAAGTACGCATAGGAATTTTTACAATTCTTATGATATTTAAAGGAAAGGGAAAAAAAGCTACATAGAGGTGGAAAGGTTACTAAAACTGCATTATGTTAAATCAGCCTATACTTCTTAACTACAGAGCAAAGAATAGACACTAGAAAACATAATTTGGAATGCAAAATCTCAAAACTCCCTGATTGGATTAAAAATAGATCAGTGTAATCTTGTCCCTTAATGTTGAGAAAGCAAGTTTTTTAAAATGTAATTTTGAAAATCTACTGCTATGACTTTAATGTGTTACCTCCTAAAATGCTTGTGTTGAAAACTTAATCTCCAAAGCAACAGTGTTGGGAAATAAGGCCTTTTGGAAGGTAGTTAGGTCGTAAAGACTCTGTCCTCATGAATGGATTAACGTCTTTATAAAAAGGGCTTGGAGGAGTGGGTTTGCTCTTTTTCACTCTTCTGCCATGTGAGGACACAGTATTCCTTATCTTTTGCCCTCTGCCTTCTGCCATATGAGGACACAGCAAGAGGGCCCTCACCAGATGCTATGGCCTTGACCTTGGACTTCCCAGCCTCCAGAATTGTGAGAAAATCAGTTTCTTTTCTTTATAAATTACCCAGCCTCAGGTATTCTGTTATAGTAGCACAAAATGGACTAAGACATCCACTCCAAAAACTGGAAATTTCTCTTTTGTCTGCAAAAGCATGAGTGCTAAAAGTGCAAGTAAGTGGAAAAGTAACTACATAATCTAACTGCAAATGACAATCATCAAGAGGAGGAAATAGAGTGATACAATGAAACTCTTTTTCAAATGATCCAATTCTTTATATTTGTTCAAGACTGGAATCTTATGTTCTAATGCCATTCTATAGAACATGAAAAATCAATATTAATATTTTAACAATGAGCTTATTAAAATATAATGTAGAATGGAATGTATTTTCTTTTCTTAATTGGCAATTAAGTCCAGAGGAGCTGTTTATTTAGATTTTATATATAACAGTATCAGCAGGGAGTATTTAAATTTAAGTAAATTGATTCTAAACTTAGTGCACTCTTTAAACCAATATACAACAGCGGTGGGCAAAAATTTCTATTGACTTGTAAGAAAATGTTTTTAAAACCATACCTATTAAATTAAACACTGTAAACTTGATTCTCCAGGCAAAGTGTTCAAATAGGACAATTAGGTAATAATAGTTATGTAAAGTAATGTTCTTCCCTTGCTAAATGAATGGAGAATTACAGAATCTTAACATAGTGGCTGGACATGAAGGATTGACGTACAGATTCAGATATGCATATTTTCAAAATGAAATCATTTTATTATCTAAACACCATAAGTGCTTTTATTCAGAAGTTATGAAACTTCAGTGTAGCATAGGAATACTGGTGAAAATAAGCAAAACTAATAATTTATCATTTAAAACTATGTACAATTATATTTGAGGTGATATCAGCTAATATTAGAGGATAAATGGAGCTTAACAATCAGATTCCCAAAAAAACTTAGAGTTAAACCATGGGGCATCAGAGAAGACATATTCAGTTTCTGTTACTTGAATAAAAAAGAGAGAGAGACAGAGAGAAAGAGAAAGCATTAGTATCAAAACAGCACCAAGAATTGAGAGAAAGCTGATTAATGATTGTTTGCTTTTAGACTGAAACAAACGTTTTTTTCCAAAGTTTTATTTTACTACAATCTGAATGTGTTTTTAAATTAGTACATGCAAGGATACTTCGAAAGTTCATGAAAAAATAGAATTAAAAGACAATATGAATCTTCTCATGAACTTTTTGAAGTACCCTCATATATATCATGTTTCTCTTTCTTTTCCTTTCCTTTTTTTATTTACTTTCTGCAGAGAAGAAGTTACTCAATCTTTGATGTCTCTTACAATCCCAGTAATTTAGAATTGAGGAGATAAAACATTGATTTACCTGAATAGACTGTATCTGTAATACAGAGGCTCATTCAGCAATGGCAGCATGTAAAAAACATAAATGCGGTGTGTACCGAATACTCCAGGGGAGAAGACTCCACAAGAAACAGAGTCAAATATCTGATCCATCTAATGTATTTATTTCTCAATACAAATTAATTATTTGAATTCTGGTTCATATATTCCTACCTCTTCTCAGTTCAGTTAAAGTGAATCCATCAACTGGAATCTAGTGACATCTGGAACCCGGGCAAGCTTGAGTTTCTGCTCAGGCAAATTAAAGTCCCTGAGCTGGGCCTCTAGCAAGTCCTCCAGGCAAACAACCTCTCCTGCAAACATTCTGAACTTGATAAATTCCTTGTATTCAAATTCCTAGCTATTTTTCATTTAAAAACTAGAGCAAATGACAAAAAATTAATTGATCTTCAAGTACATACTGAGTTTCCACATAAGAAGGGCAGGTAGCTACATTTTTTTTTCCATCAACAATAAAAATATTTAATATCCTCAATATTTCTTAACATTTCTCATGTGCAAAGTTCTGTGCTAGATGCAGAGGGGGAAACAGACGGAGCAAAAATTGGAGAATCACATAGCCCACTTGTCTGGGGCAATTCTGGCTTACACCTGTTATCTTGTCTCAGTGTAATCCTTTCTTTTTTTTCTCATCAGTTATGAATATTCATGGGGTACAAAGCTAACCATCACCACTTGAGCCCAAGGCCCAAGACATGAAGGCCAGATCAATATTGGTAGCATGCCCATTACCAAAAATTGTGATTATACCCCATGTCCTCACCCAATTATTGCCAACCTCCCTCCCCCTCCCCTTTCCCCCTCCATTCTCTGCAACCCTAGGTATGGTCTCTCCCTCTGCAAGTCCAATGCACTACTGCAGTCTTTTTTTCCTTTCTTCTTTTACTCTTAGCTCCTATTTATGAGTGAGGCCATGCTGTATATTTCCTTTTGTGCTTTCCTTACTTCACCCAGCATAAGTTTCTCCAAGCACATCCATGTTGTTGCAAATAGCATAATTTCATTATTTTTTATGGCAGAGTAGTATTCCACAGTGTATACATACCACATTTTCTGTATTCAGTCATCCATTAAATGACATTTAGGTTGGTTCCATATCTTGGCTATTGTAAAAAGAGCTGCGATGAACATGGGAGTGCAGATATACCTTCAACATGATGATTTCCATTCCTTTGAGTATATACCCACAAGCAGGTTTGATGGATCCTATGGTAGATCTATCTGTAGTTGTTTGAAAAACCTCCATACTATTTTCCATAGCGGTTGGACTAATTTCCAGTCCCACCAATAGTGTAGGAGGATTCCCTTCTCTCCACATCCTTGCCAACATTTTTTATTCTCTACCTTTTTGATTATAGCCAGTTTAACTGGGGTCAGGTGATATCTCAATGTGATTTTAATTTGCATTTCCCTGATGACTACTGATGTTGAGCATTTTTTTCATGTACCTGTTGCCATTTCTAAGTCTTCCTTAGAAAAATGTCTATTAATCTCCTTTGCCCATTTTTTTTTTAATTGGGTTATTTGGTTTTATACTGTGTGATTGCTTGAGTTCCTTGTATATTCTGGATATTAATCCCTTGTCAGATATAAAGTTTTCAAAAATTTTCTCCCACTCTACAGGTTATCATTTCACTCTGTTGATTGTTTTCTTTTCTATGCATAAGCTTTTTACTTTGATATAGTCTCATTTGCTTATTTTTTCTTTGGTTGCTTGGGCTTTTTGGCTCTTCTTCATAAAGTTTGTGCCTAGACCTCATTCCTGAAGTGTTTTCCCTATATTTTCCCTTAATAATTTTACAGTTTCTGATCTTTTACCTAAGTCTTTAATCTATTTTGGGTTGATTTTGGTATATGGTGAGATGTACATGTCTAGTTTCATTCTTCTGTATATGGATATCCAATTTTCCCAGCACCACTTATTGAAGAGGCAGTCTTTCCTCGAATGTATGTTCTTGTTGTCTTTGTCAAATATCAGATGGCTGTAAGCCTGAAGGGTGATTTCTTGGTTCTCTATCCTGCTCCACTTGTCCAAATGTGTATTTTTATGCCAGTACCATGCTGTTTTGATTATTATAGTT
This sequence comes from Cynocephalus volans, assembly GCF_027409185.1. Taxonomy (NCBI): domain Eukaryota; kingdom Metazoa; phylum Chordata; class Mammalia; order Dermoptera; family Cynocephalidae; genus Cynocephalus; species Cynocephalus volans. Next base: position 114,678,996 of record NC_084468.1, on the reverse strand, counting down.
TTATAGTATAATTTAAAGTCAGGTCATGCTATGCCTTCAGCTTTATTTAATTATTATTATTATTTTTTAAATTTTTGCTCAGGATTGCTTTAGCTATTTGAGATCTTTTGTTGTTCCACATGAATGTTAAGATAGTTTTTTTTTTCCTTTTCTGTGAAGAATGCCATTGGTATTTTGATGGGGATTGCACTGAATCTGTAGATCACTTTGGGTAGTATGGACATTTTCATAATGTTAATTCTTCCAATCCAAGAGCATGGAATGTCTTTTCATCTTTTGGTGTCTTTTTTAATTCCTTTCATTCATGATTTGTAGTTCTCATTGTAGAGATCTTTCACCTCCTTGGTTAAATTGATTACTAGGGTTTTTGTTTGTTTGTTTTTCATGACTGTTCTAGATGGGCTTACTTTCTTGATTTCCCTTTCTGCCAGCTCATTATTGAAGTATATAAATGCAACAGATTTTAGGGTGTTTATTTTGTATCCTGCAATGATTCTGAAATTATTAACCAGCTCTAAGAGTTTTTTGATAGAGTCTTTAGGTTTTTCTATATATAGGACCATGTCATCTACAAATAGGGGCAGTTTGACTTCATCTTTTCAAATCTGGATGCCCTTTAATTCTTCTGCCTGATTGCTTCAGCTAGTACATCCAATGCTATGTTAAATAGAAGTGGTGAGAGTGAGCATATTTGTCTTGTTCCTGCTCTTAAGGGAAAACCTTCAGTTTTTCCTTATTCCATTGATATTGGTGGTGAGCTTGTCTTAGATGGCTTTCACTGTATTGAGATACTTTCTTTCTATATCTAATTTGTTGAGAGTCTTTATCATGAAGCAATGCTGAATTTTGTCAAATGCTTTTTCTGCATCTATTGAGATAATCACATGGTTTTTGTATTTGAGTTTGTTGATGTGATGTACCACATTTATTGACTTTTGTGTGTTGAACCATCCTTGCATCCCTAAGATGAATCCCACTTGATCATGGTGTACAATTTTTTGGATGTGTTGCTGTATTCTGATTGCTAATATTTTGTTGAGGATTTATGCATCTATGTTCATCAAGGATATTGGCCTGTAATTTTCTTTTTCTTTGTTTTATCTTTATCTGGCTTTGGTATCAGAGTTATGCTTGCTTCATAGAATGAGTTTGGGATAACTCATTCCAATTTTTTGGAGTAGTTTAAGGATAAGTATTAATTCATCTTTAAAGGTTTGATAGAATTCAGCTGTAAAGCCATCCAGTCCTGGGCTTTTCTTTGTGAGAAGATTTCTGATTACTTCTTCAATCCCACTGCTTGTTATTGGTCTTTTCGAGTTTTCTATCTCTTCTTGGTTCATTTGTGTAGTTTATTTGTATCCAGAAATCTATCCATTTCTTCTGGGTTTTCATATTTGTTGCCATACAGTTGTTTATAATAGTCTGTAATAGTCTCTAATGATTCTTTGTATTTTTGTGGTATCAGTTGTAATGTCTCACTCTTTATTTATGATTTTTTTATTTGGGTCTTCTCTCTTATTTTTGTTAATGTAGCTAATGGTTTGACTATTTTATTTATCTTCTCAAAAATCCTATGTTTTGTTTCATTGATCTTTTGAATCATTTGGGGGAGTCTTTATTTCACTTAGTTCTGCACTGATATTGATTAATGCTTTCAGTCTATTACCTTTTTGATTGGATTGCTGTTGTTTTTCTAGTTCTTTGAGGCATAGTGTTAGTTTGCTTATTTGAAGTCTTTCCATTCTTTTCATGTAAGGTTTTATTGAAATAAGCTTCCATCTTAGTACTGTTTTTGTGGTATCCCACAGGTTTTGATGTGATGTATCTTTATTTTCATTCTTTTCAAGAAATATTTTGATCTTCTATTTAATTTTTTCTTTGACCCACAGGTCATTCAGGATCCTATTGTTTACTTTCAATATATTGGTATAGTTTCCAGGGTTTTGCCTTTTGTTGATTTCCAGTTTTAGTCCATTGTGATCTGAAAAGATGTTTGGAATGATTTCAATTATTTTTTAATTTGCCGAGACTACATTTTTGAGCTAATATGCTGTTTATCCTGAAGAATGTTCCATATGCTGATGAGAAATAATATTCTGTAGTTGTTGTGTGAAATGTTCTGTATATATCTGTCAGGTCCAGTTCATCTAATGTGTAGTTTAAATCCTGTGTCTCTTTGTTGATCAGTTGCCTGGAATATCTGTCCCATACTGAGAGAGGGGTGTTCAGGTCACTCACTGTTATCATATTAAGATCTATTTCTTTCTTTAGGTCTGAGAGTGTTTGCTTTATATATCTGGGTGCTCCAGTATTGGGAGTATACATATTTATGATTGTTATGTCTTCTACTTGTATACATCCTTTTGTCATTATATAATGGCCTTCTTTCTTTCTTTTATATCTTCTTGTTTGTAGTTCTAGTATTTGTTCATTGTTGTTTGATCATCTGGTAGAGGACCTGCTTCTTCTGTTAACTCTGGGATTGGCTATGAAGATAAAGATTTCCTCTTCTATTTGCAGGTTCTCTTGGTGACTCTTTATATCAGTGTACCTGAGTGTGTGGTTGGTTGCTTGTAGAGTGGCCCTGGCTGTTACTGTGGTAGTGAACTGTCCTTGCAAATGACAGTAGGTGTGGCAGTAGCTATGGTACAACACCTTGGTTCCTGTTCTGGTAGTGAGCAGGGCTTTCTGGGGATAGAGTCTGGGTCCCCAAAGGAGAGCAGGGCTTAGCTCACCTCAGTGCCTGCCAGGGCTTTTGGGCAACACACTCTGGGTTTGGAGTCTGTGCCTGCAGTGGCATGTGGAGCTCAGCTCACCTCAACTTGGGGATTATAGGCAGCTTCTTCCAAGGCTGGAGACTGTCCCCAGTGGCACATGGGTCTTGGCTCACTTTGGCACATGCTCAGGCTTGTGGGCAGCTCTGGTACTTACCTTTATAGGCTAAAAAATTGAAATAAAAGCTATAAGTACTGGCAAAAACAAAAAGGAAACCTGTAATTTAGTACAGGATATAATGTATAAATGCAAGGAGAACAATAAATGCCAGAATTAACCCACAAGCGTAAAAAATGCCATCAAACAGGCAAACAAAATAAATAGAGCTATGCAATTTAAAAGTTAGTGGACATTGCTTGACCAGTCTTGAAGGATCAGAAAGTGAATTCAGGTAGAAAAAGAAAAATATATATAAGAGCTGTTTCTAAGAACTATTTTCACAATACTTGTTTTTTTCGCTAGTCAAAGTTTATGGAACTAGGAGGTAGATAGTATAAAATAAAGAAGAAAGAGCAAATGTAGAAACCTAGGGCGAAGCTGGGGTCATTCTGTCAGGTTCACTTTTGTATTTTCATACAAATAGTTGTTCCAGTTCTGACAGGCAAAAGAATAGAGTAGATACCAACTGCTTTTACCTTTAGTCTTTTGTTAATGCTGACTGCATTTTTCACATTATTTACAATATCAGTTTATAGTAAGTTTGTGACCTTCAGAAACACTCAAGTATTACCCAGGTATAGCTTTCTCTTTTGGAGATTTACAAAACAAAGTCTGTTATAACGGTTTACTACTCTATCTATAGTCCCTATTTTATATCTCATTCCCTTAAGGGAAATACCACTGCCTGGTAAAGACCCCCATCCAACCCTAGTTTCTTGCCTAGACTATTACTGACAATCGGCTGTTCTACCCTTCAGCCGTATCCTGACTTCAAGATGAGCCTTTGACATCACACATGCACTTTGGTTAATATCATTGCTACTTACCCTATGCAAGCAAGCAATTTATTTTTTAATACAAGTTAATGACATTGCATTTTCAGTTGTTAAAATCAATCTTGGAGTTTCTGCCTATTGAACAAGTCAAATAGAGGGTTTGGGTTATGATTCTTGAGGGAATGTGTGAACCGTTAGATGACCATATATTCTGGTGTTCCTAGTATCATTCCCATTTTTGTATGTTGTTTCAGCTTAATTATGAATAGGGCCTTATTTTATTTGTGAAAAATGTCCTAATTTGAATAAGTTTTATGTTCACTGATAGATAACTTGGAATAGGCGATGGCATTATCTAGTCAAATGCAGTAGGACAGAGAGGTAGAGGACACTATATGGATATCGTTATGATGAATGTCAGATCTATATCAGGACACTAAATCAGAGAAGACTATTATAATCCCTCTCAATTTGGTCCATGATTCTTAATATTAATTATCATAGCTAATTCAATTATTCAGCAAGCATCTCACATCATTAAAATTGCTCAGGTGGCTGTGCGAAATGTTGGATAGATATGACCTAAGCCTTATTTAACTCAATTTGTTATGCCAAGTAGACAGCAATGTTATTTCCCATAGGTGTCTTTCAAGAACCTAAAAATGGGTCAGAACCATAAATAATATGAATGTGCTGATAAAGAAAGCAGCCGTACCATAGAAATCCTGTTCTCTGGAACATACACAGAGATCCAACTTTAATAATATAGTCCCCTCAATAGGAACCTATAGCAGACATATAAACACTACATCTTCTTCTCTTAGACTCACTGTCTGCAAGTTCCATGGGCACTTAGTTTGCACCAACCACCACAGAGCAGCCCAGTCTGTCTGGGCCTGAGGAGCTTCATGCACACACTGCTACACTGAGCCACACCTCATGCCTGCTCCTTTATTCTTTCATTTCTGGTCTCAGGACTTACCTAAGGCATTAAGGTGTAAATGATTTGAGCAGACCCACTTGGGGTTCGTGTATGTAGAGCATAGAACTCTGACAAAACTAATTCTACCCATGAGAAACCTCTAAGGGAATGTTCTAACTCAGGAAAGGGAGCAGGACATTTTACAGGCTTTAGCAGAAAGGAGTTAAGTAAGATTCAGGAATAGAGGGACTGTGCTTGTGGATTTATAGCTTTTTTGGACAATTTGGATCTTATCAGGGGGGTTGATAGGAACAATTATGGATTAAAATCATGTTCGAGTGTAGGTGGAGAAAAAAGTTGTGAAGAACAAGGGCATGTGAGGTCCACAAAGGAAAATTCTCAGCTTTTCAGTGTCTCGTCCTTCCGTATCTCTTTCAATATGTCATTCTAAAAATACAAAGAGAAACAGATGAATAGCTCTAAGCTAGAAAGAAAGAGAGGCAGAGAGATCTGTGGAAAGATGGAAGAGCAGAGAGTCCGGGAACCAAGGAAGACAAGTGGGGCGTGATGAAGGTCAAAGAAGGAGAATTCGGATTGGCAGTGCGGCTGGAGGCAAACTGGCAGATGGGCACCTGTAGGAAAGAAACTGATAAACAGGTGAACTCTCATGGGTATGGAAAAGTCTTATTTTCCCATAAAATATTGGAAAAACTCTACTTGACTACTAATATTTGTAAGGAAGATCATGTTTGGACAAGAAATAAAACAGAAGTATTGATTCCCTCAAGTTTGGTGAGATCATGGAGTGGTTATAGAAGAGGAAGGATTTACAAATAAGATGGACAACTAGAAACAGGAAAATTCTAGTCTTCTCCTTCCTTCTTCCTTAATGAATTGCGTAGATTGTCATACTTGGGAGGACTCATGAGAAATAAGATTGGTGGGCTTCATGCTTTTATATGTAAACTTGTAATAGATTTCTTTTGTTGACATAAAAATTTACTACAAATTTAGCAGCTTAAAATAGCATCTATTGTTTACCTCACATTTCTGTAGGTCAGTCGTCCATTACGCTTGTCTAAGCACACTGCTTATAGTCTAACCAAGCTAAAATCAAGATACTGGCCAGCTTGGGCTCCTATCTGGAGGCTGTGTGGAAGAATTCACTCCCAGGCATGATCAGGTTGTTGACAGAGTTCAGTTCCAAATGATTGTATTACCAAGGTGCCTATTTCCTTGATGAATGTTGACAAAGTATTGCGCTCAGCTTTTAGATGCTACTCTCAATTTTTGGCTCATGGTCCCCTTTCTCCATCTTCAAAGCCCCAATGGTCTATTGAGTTCTTATACTTCTAATCTCTCTGACCTCCTCTTCTGCCTCATCTCTTCTTACCTTTTCTGTTGCATCTCTGTACTCTTGCTTGAGAGATGTCTCTGCTTTTAAAGGCTTGATTATACTGGGTGCACCCATATAATCCAGGATAAATCCTGGTCTTAGTCTGTAACATTAATTACATGCGCAAAAGTCCCTTTTGTCATGTACTGTGACATATTCACAGGATTCAATGACTAGGGTGTGACCACTTTGGAAAGGTCATTATTTACCCTATCAAAAGCTGCATATTTAATGACCTTTATAATACTTTCTTTATGCTAAGTTTCATTTAAAAACATAACTCAAATGTTCTTTTAAATGTAGGATTCTGGATAATAATAGGCAGACTTTATTTTTTCAGAAACTCTACAGTGGGAAGGCTAATGCCAATCAAAGTGTACTACTCCTAATACATGGGCATTTCTTTCAGAAATTAAGCCAATTCATGATAAATAAATGGTCTGTACCTATCTGGTTGAACCCCTGTGACACTCAGAATTTTTTCTAAATGTTTTTGAGTACCCCCCTCTCACTCTCCATGCTGGTTCTTCTTAACCTCTACCACTCTCCTATGTTCTTTTCTATTTTTATTCTTCTGAATCATTAGGAGAATAACTTTATACTCTAATTCTCTCACACACACACATTCACACAAAAGGTGCCCACAAAATTTTAAACAATATGCATAAATTTGATAAGCTTATTGGTATTATATTTTTATAATTTTCTCTGGTAGGAAATGGCCAGATCTACTGAAGACCTAATGACACAATAGGAAACAGAAAACAAGACCATGTTACCATAACACAGTATGAATTGCCTTATATGTTAGACTAGTACTGTCCAATAGAACTTCCAGAGATGATATATCGTTCTATCCGTGCTATCCAAATGATAGCTACTAGCCACCCATAGCTACTGAGCAGGTGAAATTCAGTTAGTGGGACTGAGGAACTGTAGCTTTAGTTTTATTTAATTTGAATCTATTTTAATTTAATTAGCCACATGTGGCTTGTGGCTAGAGTCTACCTTGCTGGAGAATGCAGTGTGATAAGATGGAGGCTTCAGTTTCACTTTCCTCCCTCCTCTGACTATTCAACCCTGAATTCCTTTGGCCTGGAAAGTATTCCCCAGCTTGGATTGCATTGACCACCAACCATCAATGTATTGCCGTAAAGAGGTTTTGGGAAGCTGTGCCAACTCATTCCAGTTGTGTTCTTGACTATGTCCTTTACAAAGTTTCCCAGCCTGCTAGTAAACTAACTAGAAAGGAATCACAGGAAGAGTTGGAGTCATCAATCTGTTTAGTCTTGGAATAGGGCTCACCATTTTTGGTCCAACCTACTTTCATACACAAACAGGATTAAAATATAAACTAATTTTTATTTGATAATCTCTCTTTAAATTTATCTGACTTTACTTAAATATTTACCTTTTATAAAGTTTCCTAGTAGAGATTTTTCTGCTGAGTTTATTGTTAGTGCTGAGTTATAAGTTCCAGAAAAATAAAGTAGATAATGAAAACGTCAACCAAGTCTTAACTCTAGCCACCTTGCTGTAAAGTTCAGCATGTATTACGCTTCTCTTCAAGAAGTTCTTTATTCCATATGGAGTAATTCCACCTCTCTAATAGATGTATGCATGATGTATCTCAGTGTATTACCTACTTCCAAGAATGAATCATAGTAATGTTACCCTTCACTTCTCCCCAGCACTGAGATACTACTTTTGATTATGTTGCCGTTCTATATCGGATTTGATAAATTTCAAATAATTTAATGAAGCAGTAATCCCACTATGGGAGTGTACGACTCATGAGCAAAAAAGAATCAGTCTTGCATTAGTGTTATATACAATGTATATGAGCAAGCATTACTGACATAAGTCATCTTAAATAGGTATGACTTTATTTTGGTACTGTTATTCATATTCCACAGCTTGTTCTCCAGTCTGCATTTTTCTTCTCCTTTGAAAAAAAATAAAATAAAATAACTGATCTGACCTCTGAGAAAATAAGGAGGTATGCTACAAATATAGACAACTCTGCCTTGGTGCATGGTTTCAAATTTCTTGAGAATATTATTTTTCCCAATAGGATTAAATCAACTTTTGTACTTCCTCCAGTCTTAGCTTTCTGATTTCTCTCTCCCAATTCCTCTACACCTAGGGTGTTAATAGTCATGATGGGCATTATGGAAGTTCATCCTTGAGAATTCATGGTGAAAATTCAAACCATACAGGGTTCACAGCTGCTATAAAAGAGAATAAATTCTTTCTTACCTAACCTTCCTGGCTTAAAGACATCCTATTGAATTGCCTCTGATCTAATTGGTATAAGGAACGAGAAGGCAAAAGGAGTACAGGGAGAGGTACTGTTCAAAAAGAGCAAAAAAGGGAAATACACAACAATAGAAATATTCCTTTCATAATCTTTCCTTTCATAATTTCTTTGTTGCTCTATTGTTAAAAAAATGGTTATAGAAGGACCAAATGAAAGTCATATGGCTCTGGTTTCACAATAATGGCACCAAATATTTTAGCATTTTGAACTTTATATCAAGAGAATTTCTAAGATTAAGGGCCTAGGTAACATATTATTTGAAATCAAAAAAAAAAAAATATATATATATATATATATATATGATAGCCTAAATTGAAAGATGAACTAAATTCCTTAATATTACTAAAGCGTTTCATTTGGTCAAATATGTCATCAAACACTTTTAATCAGGGGACCACCTTAGCAGCCATGCTGCTTATAGCACTATGCAGACTCTCTGTAATCTCTGTTTACTCACAAGAGAGGTTGCTAAAATCAGATAACATTTTCTTCTCCCTGAATCTTTTTTTTTTTTTTTTTTTTTGTCTTTTTTGTGACCAGCCACAATGCGCTCAGCCAGTGAGCGCACGGCCATCCCTATATCCCTATATAGGATCCGAACCGCGGCTGCTGCGCTCCCAGCACTGCAATCTCCCGAGTGCACCACGGTGTCGACCCCTTGTCCCTGAATCTTTACACTCTAATACTGACTTCACTTGAAATGATAGTAGCATTATAAAATATCAGACACCGTACTGATATTATCCACTGTTAATTTTAATACCACAAAATAAAAATAAATGGCTTTTTAAGTATAAATTAATTTGAATCAAGAAACTGGAAATGCAACCTGATAGCTGCTAAGTGACAGGCAACATTGAAAAACTGCTTCTTGATTCCAGGTCTCAACCTAACTCTCTTACATATCATCTCCTTTGCTTACCACCCTATCTAAGGTAGTGGCTGTTATTTTCTATCTCAGTTTCTTGTTCATTTTTTTTGTAGCCCTTGTTATATACTCATTATTACCTTATTATTATTATTATTATTATTATTAGTTAGTTTGATGGTTTCTACTAGTCTCCTACTCTGTATTTCAGTACAAGAAATACAAAGATTTGTCTGTTTTGTTAACCTTGAAAATTCCGTACATAGCCAAACCACTGCACAGAGTAGGCCCTAGATAAAGATATGTGGGAAGAGATAAATTATTACACACATATTAATTATTATTAATAATTGAACATTAATTAATCATTAGATATAATTTATTATGTTTAATAAATTAAGGCTGCTGGACTACATATCTCTAAGATCCATTTAAGTTAAAACAGTAACTAAAATTTCAAAGGGACTAATTTGAATTAAAGCCCAATTTTTTGTGTGTATTTTTTTCTTAAAATCTTCCTTTATGTGTATGTATTTTAAGTATTTGCTCTTTGGTCTAAAAGATACATATTTATAGCATTTATAAGTTTGTATTTATAAAATTTATAAAAAATATATTTTTGTATATATACACACACAAGGGTACTTCAAAAATTTCGTGGAAAAATAAAATTAAAAGATAATACGAACCTTTCCATGAGCTTTTTAAAGTACTGTATATTTCCAAACTATTTTCCAGAAATGTTGCACTAATTTACCCATTGAGTACAAATTTAAGATTGTGTACTGTTTATATTTAAAACAGAACATTTGTATTAACTTGAAAGATAAATGATAAAATATAGCACCTTTGTTTAATTTAATTATTAATGAAGTTGAATTTTTTTATGTTTGTTAGCCTACTCCTTTTCACATATATTTTTTAATTTCTTTCCTATTAACTTTGTTTCTTTTTTGCACTGTAGTGCTTTTGTCCTCTGTTTTATATGATCCTAATACATTATAGCTAGTACTCATGTCATACTGCTGCAAAATTTTTAGTTTTCTTTTTAATTGTATATAATGGGTCACTATTTGGAAATTTTAATGTGTGTTGTAAGCTTATAAAGGCCCACAATCTTTTATTTGATATCCTTGAATCAGAACTCGGAATTTTTTTCAAAGTTAGGAAGAAATCATTTTTTAACCATACGTCATGTAACACTTGCCCCCACCCAGTATCATATAGTCAAACACATTAACTTTTACGAAGCAAAAAGTATGAACGTTCACCCCATAGCCTGACATACATGCATGTTAGGTCTTCCAAATGAGTTGGTGTTGCTTAAACAAATAAACAACAACAAACTAGGTTTCCATATATTTTTGAATTTTGCAATTGAGGATAAGAAATTACGAACCTATATTACTTCATGAATTTCTAAATCATACTTTGCATGAGATACCCCCTTGTTACTAATTACCCTAAAAATGTATAATATGGATATATGTGTTTCATTAAATTGCTATGATAATTATCTTCTTACTTGAGAGAATTTCTATAGGAATAGATGATGTATATGTATCAAAATTCTTAATTCAAATACTGTTATAAATGGACTTCATTTAGTAGTTGAAGACAATATCCTTCCCTTGTCCTTGACACTGTCATTTCCAAACAATTCTAGGGTTGATGAGACAGGAAACATTTAGTTAGAAGAAATTTTTAATAAATGTACAAGCCCATTCCTTTTCACATATTAAAGTTAGGAAATAGTTTTATTTCCTCTACTCTTACACTCTTGTTCTTCTTGGTTTGCCTCCTCAACTGGCTAACTCCTAGTTTTCCTTACCTTAACTTAAATATAATGTTTTTCTTGATCCATTGACTGGGATAGGAAGCCCCATTCTTTCTTTCATTTATTTAACAACTGTTTACCATTTTCTTTTCTACGACAGTCATTGCTCTAGTATTTGTGATACAGAAATAAACACAACAGGGAAGTTTTCTCTTTTATGAACTTCCTTTCCACTCTGGAAAGGAAGGAAAAGTAAATACATAAATGTAAAATACAATGTCAAGCATTTTACATTTGTGCTTTGATATATATTCTGAGGAAAAGACAATCATAGCAAGGGGAAAGAGAATGATGGAGATGGATGCTGTTATATTCAGAGAAGGCTTTTCTGAGCAGATGAATGTGATGCTTGAGAGAGAAAGAAACAAGGCTGATGTAAACAAGAAAGACTGGTACAAAGGGATTTCTGAGAACCAGCCAAATGCCACATCATGTTACGTGGTATAATATGTGCCTGTATCCTTTCATTTCATTCTTCTATGTTTTTCGGTTGAATTCTTTGAAATCTTGCAAAACTAAATAAATAAATAAGCATATAAATGAATATGTGGTTCATATATACACCCATGTCAAGACATTGGTTGCTCAATGTTATTTAACTATTTGCTAAATAAACAAATAAATACATTTTAGATAATAGCAAGTGATGGAAATAAATAATATATTTTCTAGATATTACAAAAAAAAAAAAAAAAATACACAGAAGCCTTCAAAAAGAAAATACAAGCAGCAGCAAGCCTGATAGGTAAGACATACATTCTTGGATGAGGATATTTGAGAGACAAAATATTATGGATTATTGCTAAATGCTAAATTGAACAATTCCTATATAATTTAAAATGGAAAATGAAAAGAATGATATCAAACATAAAAGTAGATGAGAACAAAATAGGGTCTAAAAATGAATAAAGTTATTTATTCAAATCAAGATTTGCAATTTAAACACAACATCACAAATTGAGTATCCTTTGAGTTGTATGTAATCAAGAGCTGAAAATCTGCTTCTCTAAGTTTTAATTCCATTTCATCTGTTAAAAAAAATTGTGAACTTAGGTCAAATGAATGTAAATTAGAAATAATGGAGCTTTTAAATTCCAAGGGTAATTAATTAATAGGTTCTTGATCATTTTTATTTTAGAATTATCTTGGGAATGAGTGCTACCTGCTTAAAGAATAGCATAATATCAAGATACATAAGTCAATAAATCAAATTTCCCTCACAAATGGAGTATGCACCATTATACTACTGAGAATTGCAGACAAGAGCGAATTTCTCTTCTATGCCCTATTCTCCAGAGCAAATTATTCATATTTAGATTGTTTTTTGAATGGGATGTGTGAGTGACTTTGAATTCAGTATCTGTGCTCCCAGCAGAATTTCCTTTAACAAACATAACAGCTGTTAGGAAATCTGTCACATGGAATGTTCTATATGTTGTTTAACAAACTTCTAATCCATTGCTCCTTCTGCCTGCAGGCACTTCTGAATATGAAACTATCTATTTAGTGGACACTAATGAAAACTTTGTGATCTAGGTTAGGTCATATAATCTCTCCAGATAGGCCTCAGATTCTGTACTTTTTAATTATAGGGATTGGAGAAGATGGTTTAAATTACACTTTCAAGTCTAAGATTCTGTTGTTTCCTGAAATTTGAATAAATTGATGCCATTAGTAGTTATTTCAACTGTTTCGGAAATCTCTTAAAGTATTTTTCGATTTTTAATGTACTGGTGGTGCCAATATTTTATAAAACTTCAACACAAAAAGGTAAATAATTAAGATAGTTGTCTGTCAAAGTGATACGTAAAAAGTGTTGCATAGCATTCTTATAATGCAGTTACACACATATCCCCATTGACTTTACCATGTGTACATACTCTGAAACCAAGAATTTCATCTTTATTTTGGGGCATTCTCTATAACAAAGAATTCTCAGTAGTTGTCAAAGTATTTCGAAGTATTTTATCTACAGTCTTCTTGTAAACAAACTGATGAAGTGGGATTTGGAAAGCATTTAGTTTATATAAATATAGCATATGTCTATGTTTACCAAAAAATGTCCACACTAAAGTCAAGGTTTTTTAAAATATTTTTTTAACTGTCAAATTCAAATATTCTTTTGTGCTTACTTTCTTCAAAAATCACAAAAAGATTCTCCCCATCTCCCTAAGAATTATTAAATTCAAAGATCTCTAAAGTCTTACTAGTCTCTCAAAGTCTGTCAAAAACAAAAACTAAAAGAAAAAAAAAATCAACATTCTGTACTCAAGAAAGCAGTAGTAGAGAAATTCAACATACTTATGTCAAATGTCCAACCTTCTTTTAAACAAGATGAGATGAAATTTTGGTCAACACAATGTAAATAAGAAGTAGAAAGATTGGTGACCAACTGTGAAGTTTTTTTATATTTTCCTTCTTCATAGTCAACTATCAGTTTAAATGAGGTTTTTATTGTTTTCTATAGCAATGTCTGGTAAGAAAATACATTTAATCCTCTTTTATCTCATCATCTATTAACTTTAGTAATGGCATGTTCTCACACATCTTCCTTCTATTTTACGAGATTCCAAGTTTTATTATTTTATTTTTATGCTGTTCTATCAGTTACAAATAGGACAAAGTAAACTTTTCAAGAAAAATACTGTAAGTCCATAGGCTGCTACTCATCAAAAAAATAATGTCCCCTAAAAAATTAAGGCTGGTGGGTAATTGTGCAAATTCCACCATTTTTTCAAGTTTTCTCCCAGGCTCGTTTTAGAATTTGGAATTTGTCCACACAGTAATCAAAGAAACACTATTCTATACTAAAGAGATTTTTTTGTTACTGTTGTGCAAGCCAATAATATTTAAAACCTTAAAACATAAATTTACGTAAATATTTAAAAACTCTTTGGTGTAATACATGTTTTATTTGATGTACTGAGATTGTAAACTCTACTTGATAGCTACATAGTTTTACTCTCCTTCAGTGGTTGCATACAGATGACAATTCTTATTTTCAATTTATCAGGTTTGAATACATTCCAGTTATCTATCAGTTTACAGAAAACTATCCCAAACTTAGTGGTTTAAAACAGCAATGTTAGGGCCGAGCCCGCGGCGCACTCGGGAGAGTGCGGCGCTGGGAGCGCGGCGACGCTTCCGCGGTGGGTTCGGATCCTATATGGGAATGGCCGGTGCACTCACTGGCTGAGTGCTGGTCATGAAAAAGCCAAAAAAAAAAAAAAAAAAAAAAAAAACCAGCAATGTTATTTCTCAGAATTGTACGGTTCTGCTAGTCCCACTGGAGCTCGTTAATGAATCTTCACTCTGCTGGTACGTGGGCAGTGGTAACAGTTTCAAGATGTCCCCACTCACATTTCTGAAGCCTTGGTGCTGTTGTCTGCTTGAATGCCTCTGTTTTCCTCAGCGTTATCTCTCATCCCTCAGCAGGCTTGGCAGGGTTCTTTGCAACATGGTGATCTCATAGTTCCAGAGAGTGAGAAAGGAAACTCAAGGCCTCATAGGGGCTGGGATCTGAAGTTCACACAATGTCGTTTCCACCACATTCTATTGGTCAAAGCAAATCCCAGTGCTAGCTCAGGTTAAAGAAGAGGGAGAAATAGGCACTCTGTCTTGATGAGTAGAATGTTAACATCACATTGCAAAGGGGTATGGATAATCTTAATTCAAAGTGGAGAATTATAATTATTTGTTGCAGTCAGTACTCAGTTCCCCCAGTGCAAAATAACCTCAACCTCTCTCCAGACCTGCAAAGTTTCATGGAATGACAGCATTCATTTTAGGCTCAAAATCCTGGATTTCATTATCTTAATCAGTTCCAGATACAGATGAGGCCCAGTGAGTATGATTTCCAGGTACAGCTCCTTGGATATACTTGTTCATCTAGTGACCTATAGACTAAAATGAAAAATTACCCAATCCCGCCCCCACAAAAAATAAAATGGTGAGATATAGACAGGATTATTGCCATAGGTAGACACTTCTTTCAAAATGAGGTGGGAAGGGGGACAGTAAACCCATAATAGTCACTGATTCATGGCAATCCTCAGGCACTGGGGACGAGGAACATTTCCTCAGGGCCAGTTTTGCTCTGCTATGGGTTGAATGTCTCCCCAAAACTTAATCCCCTCTGTGACTGTGGTAAGAGGCTGGGAAATCCTATTATGGATTGAAAAGTGGGGCCTTGAAGAGGTGATTAGATTGTGAGGACAATGCCAAGTAAATGGATGAATCCATTGATGGTTTAATGGTGGTCATGGGTGTGGTTCTGAGGGCTTTTCAGGGGGAAGGAATGAGGAGTTAGCTCTCTCCTGCTCCTGCCTTTCTCACAATGTGATACTCTGTGTCACTGAAGCCACCACCAAAGAAGAACCTCACCAGATGTCTTCCCTGGACTTTGGACTTCCCAGCCTCAAAACTGTAAGCAATAAATATTGTTTCTTTACAGATTACCCAGTTTCAGGAATTTCCCTTATAAGCAACAGAAATGGACTAACACATGCTCCTTAGGTATCACCCCTTAATTCATTTTTCTTAGTGGCTCTTGAATCTTGCTTCTGGGCTCTCAACTCTGAACTCTGAGTTATCCTTCCTGTTTCTTAGGAAACCATGTTTACATGGTTTGCACAAAAAATTGGGGGCCTGGAGTCCTCTTTTCAGTTTGAACTATCTCAATTCATTTTATTCTAAGCTGGTGTAATTCCCTTAAAAACTTTTAAAGTTTATAGTCCTCTCTATTACACAAAAGACTCACCCACAATTCTTTTTGAGGCAGACTACTTTCTACTTTGATAGCCATGTCATAGTACTAGAGAATAATACCTTTAAAATCCTTAGAATCTTTTCTATGTAACTGAGAGGGTCTATTATTCACTGTCTTAAATTACTCTGTGACATACCCTTGATTTGATCTTGACCCATAGCCCATTTCTTACTTTAAGAGTGTTTTACTTGCTGAAGTGATTATCCTGTACCCATTATATATTTCCTCTAATTCTGCTAAGAAACAGACAGTTCCTTCTTTAATTCATCTCTCTTTTACAATGTCTTATCATTTCCATCTAAAAGAAGCCACTTGGTACTTTAAATAGTCTGCTTGAAAATCTCCTTAACCAGATCCTATAGCTCATTTGAGCATTTTCTGTCTGCCAAGTTACAGCAGGTGACAGGTTTGCTAATTTTTCTGTCATTACACGATACAGACCCCCATTTTACCAGCTTCCACCGATGGCCCCGACTGACCCATTACTACTCCCTCCAGCATTTACCTACCAATGGCTTCAAAGCAAATGCCAAATATTTTATACTATTACATAAGAAAATACTGCTAGAATCAGTAACTGTTTCACTTTTTTATTTCTTCATAACAAACTACCCCCAAATTAATTGTTTCAAATAACAACCAACTTTCTTTTAGAAAACTCATCCTGTAACCAGCAAGGTTTATCCAGGCATGGTGGTTATCAGTAGAGCATCTTAATCCTCTTTGGCTTCATTCAGTGAACACGGGTGATGCTTAAATATCCACCGAGTTCCACAAATGAAGGTTGATGCTCAAATTCAGCTTCACGCTTAACCCAAATATTCTTTTAACATTAAACTAATTAGGTTTAGATGGACAAAATAGGGTTATCTCACATATTATATTAGGTGATTCTCAAGTATTCTGGCATTTAAGAAATGGATAAACTACTATTGTCAATGACTTGAAAGGTCACCAAACTATTTGTTGGTTTTGCTCATCCTTATTTACAAAAATGCAACTTAGGAGTCGAGAAACCACTCTCCATACAATCTCTCACAATTTTTCCCTGCTTTGTTATTCTGTGGGTTTGTTTTCACTGAAGCATGTTAGAAAAAAATGGTTTTTAAGAATAATAATTTAGTTGTCTCACAAAGCATTTCTTGTAAAGGACTAGTTGGCCAATTTTCTGGTAGACAAGATGCTAAGCCTCTGAGTAAAGTCTCAGAGATGGGTAGAGTTATAAAGTATGTTTTTTGTTTTGATGTTCTAGTTCTGTTTCTATTATTCAAACAAATTGATATGTGCATGAATTTTTCTCATGGGAGATGAAAGCACTAGAATTCTCTCGTAGGTCTTATTTGTTCCTATATGCGTTCTATGTGACAGGACCTATATAAGAGGTACATTTATCTTTACATTATCGCTACCAAATAAAGCAGTGGTTCTCAAGTGCAGAGGGAAGGATGTTTTCTCATAACCCCTCCCACCTCCCTCAGCACTGGTGGTTTCATACTTTTGGTTGTCACAACTTGGAGGTGCTACTGCCATCTAGTGGGTAAGAGACCAGGGATGCTGCTAAATAACTTAACAGTGCACAAGACAGCCCCCCAAAACAGAGAAAGTGGCAGCACAAAATGTCAGTAGTGCCAAGGTTAGAAATTGCGTACTAAACCAATAAGTTTTCTAAAGTAACTGACTAACAACTATTTATAAATCAATAAACGTGTCAAAAACATAATATTAATTAATTCAAATGTTTTAACAAATAATCCAACAAATGCCTCCCTCATAGAGTGTACATTACAGAATATATTCATAAATAAAGTCATAATCAAAAAATTGCCAATTAATGAACAACATTTATTGAGTACTCATTCTGTGTAACACATACACACACATACACAATTAGACGTTATATATTCTACGAACTTTAAACATCTTGTGCTTTTTACACTTTTGTTTCACCAAATTTCTGATGGTTTTCACATGTTTATTTAGAGCATTTTGTACATTATTACTGTAATATACTCAATAAAATGGCTCACAATAACATTTTTTGTTTTAAAGGTTTTATTTAGTAGTGAAGAAGGCCAATATTATTTGTTTTTCTCATAAAGTATACAAAACTTACCTTTCGTGAAATGTGAATTAGCTAACTTGATTAAATAGGTTGAGAAAAATGTTGCTTCATGTTGTACTTAAATCCTTTTCCTAACATTCCCTGACCAAAACTATAAGCCAGATGTGTTTCATATGATTTCATTCACACATACCACCTGAACAAAATTAATCTCGTGAAAGCTTTGCGCAAATTTGGAAAAAATTATAAAGTGTTTCAGAGTAAAATGTTATATTAATCCCTTTTATTTTATATTTTTGGGTACACTTATTTATTCCTGGCATATTTTGAGTTTTTGATAAAAATCTTCAGAGTGTATCCTCCTTGCTATGAAGAAATTTATGCTTTTATAAGGAAGTGGATGTACTAAAAATGCTGAAGTTTAAGGTTGCATGTGAAAGTAGCTACAAGCATAACTGATAAATACTAATGACAGACCATCATCATGTTAGGTTTGCACAATCCGAAAAACCTTCACTTAATTAGCATAGTGCCTGATGTTTAGTAAGACCTCAATAAAAGTTCATTAAAATGGGAACACGTGGCATTTTAGCCAGGTGAGGCTTTGCTGAATGTCTGTGAGTGTAAATATACCAAATTCAAAAACTTGAATGAAGATAAGCAAAAATAAATTATAAATCAAAAGCAAAGTCAAGAAGCTCTGCATTGATTATGACTGGCAGACATTGTTCATTCATGTTGTATGACAAAATGCCTGAAACTGGCTATTTCTTAAACAGAAATTTATTTCTTACAGTTTTAGAGGCTGGTAAGTCTAAGATCGAGGCAATGGCATTCAGTGTCTGGTGAGGGCCTTCTTGCGGTGTTTTTACATGGCAGAAGGGGTGAATGCTGTGTCCATCCTCACACAGCAGAAGAGCAAAATAGCACATCCACTTTCCCAAGCCCTTTTATAGGGACCTAGTTCCATCCGTGAGGGCTCCACTCTCTTAACATAATCACCCCTAAAGGTCCCACTTCTTAATATTATCACAGTAAAGTATTTTCAACATATGAATTTTGATGGCACATTCAGACAATAGCAGGCACTAAAGTCATCATGTATAACACGAGAAAAAATTGGAAAGATAATTAGTAACAAAATTATAAAGTGCACCAAACATCATGAAGGCAATAGATAGCATGGCTTTTAGGAGACTGAGACATCATCAATTATTTTAAAGGGAGACTATTCTGTTAATAGTGTGAAGGTTGAGTTTATGTTGATGGGGTAAAAGAAAAATGACTTAGGTAGCTACTAACATTGGGTAGATTTGAGGTGATAAGACATAGTGGTGGTAAATTGGTTATGAACGGATAGACAGACATATAGAATAGAAATTCACCTTATCTTATGAATAAATAGAATACAGAAATTGAGTAAAGAGATGCAGCCAAAGAAGTTTCAAACTAAGGTGACTAGAATAATGTTGGTAAGAGTGGGCATGGTATAGTCCGGAGACACACGGTTTGCTGAAATGTGGGAAGAAGAGTTAAAAGTTAAAGTTGTTAGGCAATAAATTATCGGGCATGACTTTATACTTCTGCTCAGTTTTAGGACAAATACACTGACTAGGTCTACTGCATTGTTAATATGTGTTTTGGGGGATAAATGTACTGGTTAAAACCATAAAGTGACATTATCAATTTAAGTAAATATAGGATTTACAAAAAAGTACAGTTAATTTTTAATCAAAATAATATACGCATTTGATCAAAAATTCAAATATTGCAATTTAAAACAAAAAAACATGTTCCCCATCCCAACTCCTTCTCTCCCTAGTCTTACATCTCCAAAGCTAAAATTTTTAAAGATTTCTGATTTTAGTTCTTGTGGTAGCATACATATCTGAACAATGTAATGGTGTGGTTCTTTAATTGACTGAGACAATATCTATTGCCTTTCCTGTATGATGGATGAGAATTGAATTTGTGCAGATAAACCCTCATCATACTCTCCTCTCAGAGTATAGCTATAGCTCTATTCTCAGCTCCTCTACACATTAATACTACATACCCAAACAGTATACTAAAACATTTATTTATTTCTCTATCAACATTTGTCTATGCCAAAAATGCAAACATTACGCTCTCACCTTTGTCCTGTTAGGTATTGCCATGTGACTACCTTAGTTCTGGCCACTAAAAGGTGACCACAAATGGGGTTTCCATGTACTTTCTGGCTCATAATATCCTCCTATACATGTTTGTTCTCTCTCATCAACAGGCTGAACCGAAAGAAACCTGAGTGCTGAGCTACATAAAAGATAGAGTCTGGATCTCAGAATAATTCAGTGGGGCTCACTCCTCTACCAAACTGTGATGTAAGGAAAAAAATCAACTTTTGTTTTATTTAGATATTGAGATTGCTGGATCACTGTTACAGCACTTAGCCTATACTGACCAATATTGATATTGTAAGTTAAAGCCCAATACTACCAAACAGTAACATTTGCATATGAAAAGAATGGGTCAAAAGAAACTGGTGCATTGGAGACCCTTGTTAGATAAATGTCTGGTAAAGCTCTAGCTCACAATAATTTGGAAGGCGGGTCACATGTTTACTAACTCAAGGGGAAAGGATTGGGAAGAGCACATTATAATAGTGTCTGTTGGTAATGACTAGCCAACGTTAGTAATGTATCATCAGAAATAAACTCAGGAAAAGGACTGGCTGATTTGAGACAGTAGGAGCCCTGAAGGATATGAAAGCTGACTGTTTCCACACCTAAGGAGTATGAAACAACAGTTAAAATTGCATTTGAGTAACAAAATCTATTAAAACTAAGTGTTGCGGAAAAGATCAGGTGAAGAAAGTGGCCTCTCCATCTAAGCCTGATGACCTCACTGTGGATTTCATTAAGTTAAGAGAGATTCTTGAAGGTGAGAAAGCACAGACATGAATCAGTTTTGAGAATTATGTGTAGAAGAGCATTTTATATGTGGTCACTAATACATGGAACTAAACTGGAAGTTCTAGATTAGAACCTAAAACCACACCACTTTTGGAGAGAATTTGTATCCAACGATAAATAAACTGAGTTTAAAACAAAAATAAATCCTATTTATGCCTGTTATGACTTGTATTGTATTCTCCCAAGACTCATGTGTCCTAATCCCAATACCTCGAATGTGGCCTTATTTGGAGATAGAATCATTGCAGAGAGATAATTAGTAAAAACGAGGCCATACTAGAGTAGGATGAGCTCTTAATCTGTTTCTTCTTTATATATATATATGTATATATAAAGACAATATTTGGACACATGGAAACACACACAGGGAAACACTATATGAAGATGAAGGCAGAGGTTTACAAGCCATGAACACTAACATTTGCCAGTAAACCACCAGAAGCTAGGGGAGGGGCATTGAACAGATTCTCCCTTACAACCCTGAGAAGAAACCAACTCTGCCAACACTTTGATTTCCGACTTCTAGTCTCCAGAACTGTGAGACAATACAATTCTGTTGTTTAGGCACTCAGTTTATGGTACTTTGCTACAGCAGTGTTAGCAAACTAATAAAATGCCTTTAAAAAGAAATGAACAAAAAATAACCTTTCATTTGCCATTTTATCAAGATTTCCTCAAGGATCTCCCGTTACTTCCGTGTATAGGGAGCTTCCATGACTCCTGCCCAAAGAATTTACCAAATTGTTATAGATAAATGACTGTTGTATGTCTCATTCTTCCCCCTATTGACAGCAAATTTCTGTAATTGTTATTCTAACACTTACTGATTTTTTTTTGGGTGGGGGGAGTTATGAAACAGGTAATTTGTCTTTTTAGTTCACAGATTGTCAAGGGACTATAGCATGACCTGATAGCCATCATCTGGAAATCGTGGATATTTTGCTAGATGCAGTGATTTGATGGGACTTTGAAGTCTCTTCCTTGCAGAGGGATGAATGGGTTCTGTATGTAGAAAAGTGTGAATCCAGTTTTGGTGAACATCGGAATAGACTTTTCAGAGAGTGCTTCAGTTTTTTAATACTCTTATTTCCTTGTTCTTCCTAGGCACCACTAGATTCTATTTTTAGGCATAGCCTTATGGCTGAGTTCAACAATATGAAATGTCAACTGAAATGAGGCATGCCACTCACAGACCCAGCCCACGCAGTCCTCCGTGGCATGGTTCTACTTGTCTTTCTCCATCCACATATTCAGTGGAGAAGTTTCTAAGGACTAGTAAGATCAATCACTATAGTTTTCCTGGGCAAACCAGGACCACTGGTCACTCTACTGTGGATCCTGAGGAGTGCATAACCAAAATAAGGAAATAGACTGGGGCTCTGAATTACTATAGAAAGCAGAGCTTTCTACCAAACAACAATGGACTGTGATCTGAGGGAAAATGAACTTTGGTTGTGTAAAGAACCTGAAATCTGGAAGTTGTTTTTAATTAATTATACTACCCTAATATGTTCCATGTCTCCTTTTCCTGATGCCCATATTTTTCTACCGTTCAATCTGCCAGCTCTACTTTCTCTTTTCTGTCATAAGTAACATTAATATTCTGTTCTGTCATCCTAATTACTTTTGTTCTTTGTAATTATTTAAATTAATTGTGAGAGTTGAAAATTATGTAGATTGGGTTTATAGAAAGAAACTCAAATAGAGAAATTCTATGTATATTAAGCAGGAAAAATTTAATAGAGGGAATTGAAGTACTTATACATTGTTGGAAAGCCTGTAGGAGAAGGATCATGAATGATCCATTTGTAATAACTCCTGTAACAGTTCAGAATTGGTCCACTATGGGAGTACCGTAGTGGAGCTATGTGTGTCTATGTCAGGAGCTACCACTCCATAGTCTATTACCCCTGAAGATGACGAATGGGCACCCAAAGCTACGGTTCAAATATAAGGAAATCAGATCAAGAGGTTACTACCACCAACGCTTTCTTAAAATGCAGGAAGCATGAGAGAAAGAAAAAAAAATCATTCTAAGTAAATTACTATCTTGCTATCCCTGGTAAGGTAATGCAAGCTGCAAAATATTAACTTGTATATCTCAGAGTATAGCACAGTACAGGTTAATACAAGTTTTCTTTCTTTTTCCTGTTAAGAGTGGGCAGCTCTTCTCCAAAAGGTCATTTAGAAACCAAGTCTCCTTTCACATTGTATCTCCCCATCTTCAACAATTTTTCTAGAGATGTTGACAATACAGTTGATGCCAGTTTTACTGTTTTTCTTTTGTAGGTGGCATGTTATTTCTACTTATAAACACTTATGACCTGTTTTTGAATGTTGGGGTTATAAATTACAAATCTTTATCTTAGGTCTAGATATTTTCATTATTGTTTTTTCATTCATTATGTTGGGAATCCAATTGACTTTCAATTTGGATTCATAGATCATTGTTCATCCTTGGAATTTGTTTCATGTCTTAGTTTGTTTTTAACCTACTCCACTAAGGCTACATAAAGCACAGCAAAAGAGGTAGACAGAAATACAGGGGAATGACCAAGGGCTAGTGAAGGCCAAGGCAAACATTCACAGAGAGTGCAACACCAGCTTCAAAGGAAATGAAGCTGAGGGATCCAAAGATAAGGGCAGGTTGGCAAAGACCCCATAAAAGTAAGTGAGGAGAGAAAGGCAACTTTGTAGGACCAGAGAATATCCCACTGGCTTAGAATGTATGAATCAAGTAAGAAACTTCAACCTCCTTTGTCCTCTCCTTCCTATGTCCTGACCCTTCCCAGAAAAGTTCAGAAATTTTGGCAAGCAAGCTGCGTTAGGAGAAGTCAAAGCCCCAGAATGGAAAAGAAAAGAAATCTAACCAAAGCCCTTTTCCTCATTAGCCGTTCTAAGGAGGGCAATGACCTATTAATTACTGAAGAGGAACATTTAGTACCTGAGAGTGACTACGAATTGGCCTAAATTTGCTAGAGAAGTACAAACTCACTAAGTAGGTGTGAAAGGGCTAGGAAACAAAATTAAATCACTTCATAATAACATTTTACAGTCCTTTTTCTAAGAAGTGGTTTTCAAAAATACATAAATATAGTATTATAGAAACTATAAAGTCATTGTTCTCTAGTCATATTATCAAACAATTTTTTTAAACACCTGGTATGAAAATAAACAAAACAGAGGTTTCAAGAGAAACAAGCAGAGGTTATACAAATTATCCCAGTTTTAACAAAAATAGGCCATGAAAAACTGTATAAGTACTCAATATTTAATTGTACAAAGCATTTTATAAAATACCTCACTATATCCTTTGGAAAAGATGAAAAATAAGAATGAACCTAATTATAATGTGTGTATAATAATTTGTAGCCAATTTTATAACTACACACAAAATGTATTCAGCAATGAATTAATTGCAACATGGCGAGAAAATATCAGTAGAATAACATGGAAGTCTGCCTTTACTCATGTACTTTGGAATATTTCTGTAAGTTACTTGGGTGACATATATACATGGCAGGACCATCAAATGGGAAAAAATAGAACAGTTCTGAATAACATAAATAGCTACTGTATTAGATCTAAGTATTCCCCAAATTGGGCAGGGATAAACTTTGATAAGAGTGCATATATTTGGAAGAAAAATAAAGTTCTACATTTTGGGCTTCAACATTTTGTTTCATGAAGGTGGTTTGGAATATCTTAAATTACTCATAATAGAAGTGACAATATAGATAAAAATTAATTTGTGCTTAGTATATGGGAAGCTCTTTCTCAAACATTTTTATATAGTGTCTTATTTAGTCCTCACGACAATACTATCCAATAGATATTATATTTAGTCTCCTTTTTTTTAATGTTAAACTGAGGATTATCCAAGAAAAAAATGACAAGCCACAATTACAGCCATTCCCATTGTGGGAAACAATATTTTGGTGCTTTAGTGTACCGAAAGTCAAGGCACCGGCTCTGTTTCTCCAGTGTAGCTTAGAACTAAAGGTAGGTTGCTTCTTGAATAAGATGCTCAATTGCATGTTTGTTCTTCCTCCTGACAAAGCCACAGTCTTTCTTCATTGGTTTCAAAGCCAAAGAAACAAGCTTTATCTGCCTTAATGAGTGCATTGAGCCCAGCGTTAGAAAAGTCTTCTTGTACTCGAAGCTTCGCTTCTCAGAGTGCATCAAAACCACTGCATGTAGTTTCTGTTAAAAGAGATACAGTTTACATGGTTTTAGACTGAGTGTGGGAAGAAAGAGAAAATAAGGAGTGAAGCGTGAAGAGAGTTTCTTTTGCTTACTCAATTCCCATCTTTTCCTTCATGTTCAAGGGCACCCCCAGCTTTGTCACTTTTGAATCAATCTTTCATTTTACATTGAACGTTTTATAGTTTATGACCAGAGACTGTAGGGAATAAACATTTAGCTTAATTTTATTATCTCATTTTAAGTCCCAGGGAGATAGAATGTAGTAGATTATCAGTGAAGGAATAAAATATAAAAGTGAGCTTTTATCTCCCTTTTCATTTTTTCAGATGATTGTTCTTCAACATTGTGGATCTGCTGATAAAGAGATAGCACTGTAGAAACTTTTTATTGGAAATTGTCTTAAAAACTGTGAGATCAAATTTTTCATCTGATGCATTCCTCTAGCTCAAAAAAGCTGGCAGGGATGGTGAGTTTGCCATCTGCAAAGTTAACTGACCTTTTCTTGGAAGATCTCCTTGCTGTAAAATTATTTCTCATAGGGGGCAAAACCCTCCTTATTCAAAAGTCCATTCTTTTCCTTATTTCTACTCTCTAGCACTGTACTCAACCTAATCTCCCTTACATATGTTCACTCTTCAAATTCTCGAAGGCATCTGTCTAGTTCACACTTCTCTTTTCTTCAGCAAAATTATTCTTTAATAGATGTAATTTTCTTCACTGCTCTAGTCCTCCTTTAGACACATTTCCTTTATCACTGTCTTTCATGAAAATGTGAAACACATTATCGAACCTAATAGAGACCTCCCTTTAAATTCCAACTAGAAGATTATAATGTGATTTGTTCATCTTAGATTTTGGCCTTTCAACACTTCAGGTTCTTTTCGCTGATTCCTAGCACATCTAAAACCTGACATCCCCACAACTCACTGTACTTGACATGGAATAGCTAACTTGAAATACATTTTTTTGAAATGCAATAATTTAGCTTTATCCCACAATCAGATTTATTTAAAGATTGCTATTTCCATTTCCAGATCTTTGTCATTATTGCTACATCACTTGATGCAACAACATCAAAACAAGATGCTCATCTGACACCAGATCAAAGTGAGATTATTTTCTGGGGAAGAAAATAATATAAGCAGTTTCTCAGTGAGAAAATCAAACACCACGGAAAAAATATTGGAAATGTTTTAAAGCATTAGATAAGCTAATGAAGGGAAGGAAACACTGGTATGTAGTACTTTAGAATGCACTATAAAAATACAATACATTAATTATCATAAAGCATAAAAGCTACAAAAATCTGAAAGCTTATATTATTATGTAACATTATAATTCAAATCTTAAGTCTTAACCTAGTATTTCTCTGTTAAAACAGTCATTATTTCCAACTACACTTTTTTTCAGGGTAAAAAACCGAAGCTAAACAAGAATACAGAGGGAAGAAGGCACAGCCCAGAAAGGAGAGTTTTGGTATCGTTGTTCCACTGTCATGACATTAGGCCAGGCATTTAAACTTCCAGAGAGTAAGTGGTCTCATTTTTGACAAAGAGAATCAGATGTGCTAATTTCTAATCTATAGTGGATCCAACTTTCTTTAGATTTCTTCATCTAATTTGGTGTTAAAGAAAAAAAAAATATTCAGTATACTTGTTAAAGCACGATAAGGAAGACTTTATTCAGGACCATCTCGATAGGTACAGGGGCCACTGCAGAGGGTCTTGCTGTAGAGGAGAGAGATTGGGCTCAACTCCAAATACGGCATGGACAATTGGGAATTCATAGCCAAGAAACAGGGTGGGGGTCAGTGGATGGATAATACTGGTTATGTAATTTTAGTTTGAGTGTTGAGAGAAAGAGTAAGGGAAAAAAAAAAACTATAAGGAAGAGTGAAATGGTGGTGTATTTCTTTTACTTTCTCTACTTCCCCTCTTTTCTTTCTAAAAGTACTTCAGGGAATATCAGGGGCAAGGGGGATTCTGGCTAAACCAACCTAACAGTATTTCTCCTGAAGACAAGCCAGGATGATATCACCTGGAGGATGATGGAGTATGAGGAATCTGATCAAATATCCAGAGTGATCACATATCAAGGGTGGGGGTTGGGGTTCTTGCTAAACTGACTTGGCAAGGTTCTTTGCTAAAACTGGATGTTTTTAAGGAAGTACACAGATGGGCCTAGGAGAAGTTTCAAGAACCTGACTAAAGTTGGGCCAAGCAAAGAATCTTTGCCATCAGTTTGCAAGTCTGTCACTATCAGTCTATTGGTTTCTAAAAAGCTGCTTCTCAATAAATTTTACTTTTTAAATTTTTTAAATGTATTTTTTAAATAAACTTTATGTTGGCTCTTAACCTACATTGATCTAAATTAAAGTTTAAGGTTCCGTAAATAAAAATACTAACTCAGAACAGTATCTGTGTTTCCCTGCTCTCAAATCACATGTAGCAGACATCATAATTCTTTCAAATAGAATTAATGCTAGTTTCACATATAAGTATTTAAATCTAAAATGTATTTCTCATTTCTCTTGCATCTTGAAGCTATACAATGCTTCTTACTAATTATGTAGGTACATGGAATTGTGTCTCCTCTTCTCATATTCCTGCCCGAGCTGAGAAAAGGGAAATCTGCCAGCATTTGCAAGCAGTGCTAAGGAGACAGCTGCAGCTCCCTCTTCACTCTCACTGCCCCTTCGTCTTGAAATTGAAAGTGATTACACTATTAAAATAAATTAACATTTTAAAGATCACCTTTTCTGCATGACTCACTCTCCTGTCCCCCATCTCCCATCTCATTTAGGGCCTGGTTTCTTACAGATCTTCAGTTTAGGCATCCTCTCCCCTTGTAATAAACGCACCGGGAAGGGCCGATCTTCACAGGTCCTCCTTTTCCAGTTTTCTTGGTTGTAAATGGAGTACGTGGTTCCTGCTTGCATGGTTCCTTGGCTGTTTTCAAATGGGATGTGTGGGTTGCGGAAATAAAATAAATCATCATCTCATATCCACAAACTTGGAGAATTATTACCTTTGTCTATAATCACTCTTAAAGATAATCCTTTCACCCAATATTCTCCATTGGTTAGAACAAGGAAGGAAGGAAGGTAATTGTATTACCACCCCTAACAAACTGTACTGTTCTATTTTTTGATCTTGGGATATTTCAGGGTTCTGGGTACTTCTAGCAGTCTAAAAGAACACGTTTTACATTTTGCAATAAGCTTCCTGTTTAATGGCTATGTATTGGATAATATTTTTCTGCTCTGAAAAATATCACTGTAGAAATATTAATGTGCATTGTTATGCATTAGTGGACATTTCAAGCATCATCCAACATTTCAATAACTCATATACAAATATATATTTTTGATTAATTTTTCAAGCAAGATGATTTTTAAATATCAGAGGAAGAGGGGCTTTTAAGAAAAGCATAATAATTTCTGTGCTAGTGAATTGTGAAGGCTTCTATTCAGAGCAGGGACCCTTACCATGAAGGGACTGAATTAAGCAGCCAAACAAGACCCAGAGAATGAATCATTATATCAAAGAGTGTTGTCATTCCAAAAATCCATTTCTAAAAAAAAATAATATTATCCTTCTGAAAACTAATTGTGAAAGTGCACTAAAAACCTTTTTTAAAATATTCACAATAAAAGAGATTAAAACACATCAAAATAGAAAAATATAGTTCAATAGTTCAATGGTCATTTAAAACATTACGAATGTTTTCTCTTTTATATGTAAAGGCTTTATTTCTGTTCTCTACTCAAATTCCATGCATTCCATATTTTCAAAAATGTTTATGATAAACCTGGAGAATAATAACCGCACAATATCAAGTAAACAGTGGAAGTAAGGAACATTGTTCTAAAATTCAGAAACCAAAATGCAAATCAAGACGTATATCATTGTAAAGAAACTGTGGTATGTATACACCATGGAATACTGCTCTGCCATAAAAAAGAATGAAATTCTCCCATTTGCAACAACATGGATGAGGCTGGAGAAACTTATGTTGAGTGAAATAAGCAAAGCACAGCGGGATAAATACCACATGTACTCACTCATAAGTGGGAGCTAAGAGAGAAAGAAGGAAGGAAAGGAAGACCACAGTGGTGTGTTGGACTTGCAGAGGGAGAGAATATACCTTGGGATACAAAGGGGAGTTGGGGCAGAATGGGGGAGGGGGAGGAGTTGGGGTTAGTGGGGTGGGAGACAGGGGGTACAGATGCACTTTTTGGTAATGGGCATGCTGCCAGTATGAATCTGGCCTTCATAACTTGAGCACGAGGGGTGACAATTAGCTCTGCATCTCGTGAATGTTCATAACCAAAAAAAAAAAAAAAAGAAAGACATATCTTTGATTTACAATATAGGAATAATGGTCTCTAAGCTTCTTAATATAATTCGTTCAGGAAGAAAAGTTTGCAAGATATTTAACATGGCAGAAACATTTATAAGGGCTCTTAACATTTCCGTCTTGCTAAAAGAAACACTTTTTTTTTTTTTTTTTGCACTCATTCATTCTCCACACTACTTAAGATGGCTTCAAACCCCAACTCCTAAAAAGACCCTGTTCAGCCTAGGCCATGCATAGTGACCACACTCTACTTTGCCAGTGTGATTGGCTTAGGGATGGATGTGTGACTGAATTCTGGCCAATAAGACTTGAAGCAACATTGGTTGATTCTTCTGGAAATATCTTCTTGTGAAGATTGCTTGATGTTGGAAAGTGCTCAACCATTTTGCAAGCTTGAAGAGAGCCAGACCATGGCAAAATAAAAAATAAAAAATAAAAAATTCATGATCAGAGAGATGGAAAGAACAATGTCTATATAAATACTATACACAGTGTCATCATCTTTCCACCTCTTGTGCCTCAGGACTTCCCATTATATGAAAAATATTTATTATATATCATTGGTGTCTGATAAATGATAAGCTGAGAATATAGCTGGTATTAATTCAGCAAGGTAGCAGTTGTAGATGTAGCAGCACTATGCAAGTC
This sequence comes from Cynocephalus volans, assembly GCF_027409185.1. Lineage (NCBI taxonomy): Eukaryota > Metazoa > Chordata > Mammalia > Dermoptera > Cynocephalidae > Cynocephalus > Cynocephalus volans. The sequence goes on along the minus strand of NC_084468.1, from coordinate 114,648,946 downwards.
ATCATGGATCATTTTAAAAGTTTGTAAGACTTCAGTAAAAGAAGCTCTAAAAATTATAAGTGTTTATCAAGCGATATTACTAAGTAATTTCATTTTGATGTCCTTAATAGAAGAATTAAAGAAGAAAAAAAGATAGTGGTCAGATTATTTCACCTTCAGTTTCAGGAAAATGTGTGGAGACCATAGTAAACCTTGAACATCGCTTAGTCATGTTCGTTTGACAATGTGTCAGCTAAGTAAAAGTTTAGTTGAGAATGAATGACCCAATCCATGACAAATGCCTAGACTAATGATAGTTACGATTCAGAGTTTTAAAATCTAGACAAAATCCTTGAAAATTTTTAGGAATGTTTAAATTAGGCATTATGTTTTATTAATTCATTCATTTATCCATTCTTCACCAAGTTATAATTCATGCATTCAATTCATAAGTATTCATTTAGGTTCTACATATGTAAGTCTCAGAATATGAAGCACATTAAATATACCGGAGAACATGAAAAATGCTTTGCTTTATTGAAAATCATAATCTAGAGGGGGAAAAGGTGTCATATGATTAATCAAATACCTAATTATTTATTTTAATTGTGGGAAGCCCTAAGAAAAAGGTTAGGGTTGTTAAGAAAATAGATAATAAGGGTACATGACTTAATCAGAGGGAGTTAGGGGGCTAGGGAAGCCGTGCTTGAGCAGTGGCTACCAAGGGACATGGCTAACAGTGGAACACTGTGCCGCCACAGGAGAAATATTTTATCAATGACATCATTCAGAATTACTAGTGCACGGTGGTAATAAAGAATAGACCCACTTTTAATTGGTTTTATTCCTGCTTAAAATTTTTTCACAATTTCCATCGATAATAGGCACTCTCCCCGATTGCCTGCATCATGAATGGGCCACTATCGCTGCCCTGTCCTTGGTAAACATTGTGCATGATGTAGTGACCCATACATAAAATGGCATCCTTGCAAACCTCTTAACCATGTGATTTAGTGAAAAACTAAGATGTATATCACTCATCTATCCCACACCAAAGGGATTCAGTTTAAGAACCATAAACAAATTTTAAATGTGATATTAAGACTATTTAATTTCTCATACTCTATTTTTCCGTAAGAGTCCTGTCCCTGCTTCCCTATTCCACACTTAATATGATAATGATGGACATTAAAAGGAAACACACATGCACACACACACACACACACAATTATCTACTCTAGTTTGAGGATAAGAAATAGCTTTGATGTATAGACACAGACACGCATACATACACACAATCATTTGAGGGGATTTTTGAGATATTACTTTAGAGGTATTTCAATTCATTCTTGTTTAGAACTTCTTGTATTAGACAATTTGTTTGTTGAATTGGTTCATTTATAGAAAAACAATTACATAGGTGAATGTCTGGTAAATGTAACTTTTATTAAAATCTAGAACTAGAATTACATTCTGGAGAAAAGTTTTTATTTTTCAGACATCTTGCTTTGTGATCCTTGACTCTGAGTAAATTTTCTGTATAAAGTATATTGTTCTTAAACCACTGTTAATTTTCTCAGATCTCAGTACAAAATTTCTGCTTGAAATATTATTTTACTTTTTTGTATTAACGCAGTCTTCAGTTCTGCATCATTTTCACATTTTTTAAACTGCACCAAATTGCAGTTTTTAAACATTCAAGAAGCTGACAATTAAAAAATGTGTAATGGCCAGTTGTACTTTTAGTCAGAAACATGAATATTGATGCCAAAAATGGGACTTATATCTTTCATATGTGACATGAGAGATTGTCTTCATAAAGGTCTAATGCTAATACATATTAATACAAACAATTTGAAAGTTCAAATGCACATGTGCAATCAAAAGGAAAAGTAATCATTTTTAAATTGAACTAGAAAATCAGTTTTGTTATTTAAAAAAACCTTTAACTATGCAAAATGAACACTTAGTTCTATTTTTAGCTTTTCATAATTAGGAGACAATTTAATCAGCACAAATAAGTCATACTATTAGTGTCAATCTCATTGTATATTTGGAAAAAAATAGAGTTAATTATACAGATGTGCTAAGCAGAACAGAAATATGTAAGAGATTTGAGAATATTAAAATTTCTTTAAATGCTAGGAAACTGTTTTAAAATGTATGTTTTCAAAGGTCAACCTTGGTTTACTCTGGGGGAAAAGGAAGTTTGAACACCAAACCACCTTTAAATAAATTTTATGTTTTCAATGGAATTTGTAAATCTTTGGGCTTTAAAAATTTGCTAATAATTGTACTTTTATATAGTAACTGACAACTTTTTTCTCTAAATTAGAGTTTCTCAGCTTTAGTACAATTGACATTTTGAATGGAATAATTCTTTGTCATAGGGGGCTATCCTGCACATTATAAGACGTTTGGTAGCATCTCTTGACTCTATCTGCTAATACCTATAGCACTGGCTCTCCCCAGATGTGACAAGAAATATCTCCAGACATTGCCAAATAACCCAGGGGAGGACAGCCACACTCGGCTGAGAACCACTGCTCGAAGCTCTATTGGGAAAAATAAGAAGAGAAAGGGAACATAAAGTACTAATTGCTATAACAAGAGAGTGACTCTAAGCCTCATATATAAACAACAGTCATCAATTAATATCTCAGTAAAGTTTTTTGTTTGTTTGTTTTTCTTTTCGTTTTCCAGGCAATGTACAAGTCTCTGTAATGGCTATCATAGAAGAAAGTCAAACAAAATATTTAAAAATGCTGGGATAAGAAGGCTCCTAAGGAGCATTCTAACTTAGAGTCTGAGAACAGGATAATTTATAGGGCTTTAGCAGAAGGTTCAAAGTTCAGCTAGCTTTGGGGAATAGAGAGATTATCTTCAAAGTAGCATTCACTGGATTTGATTCAGATGAGTGGCAAGTTACAGTTAGGAACTAACTACATGTCATGAACAAAAGGGTGTCACCTCTCCCCCAGGGTGACAGAGACACAAAGGAAGCCCATTTCTTCTGAGCAGTGAGAGGCCCAAAAACGGTTACCACCAGGAATATTTCTTTCAAAAGAAAGATCCCGGGAATCTCCCTGAATCAGGTTCTCTCTGTTTTTATTCTCTGGGCAAGAAAGTTACAGAAAAGGAACATAGGTGGTTACAAAAAGAGCAGTAAAATATTCATCATGGCAGCAAATACATATAGCTGCACCAAAGACATCTGCCCTTAGAGTTGCAATTTTGCTGTGTTGCAATTCTTTATCTACCACAGAGACTTTAGCCCAGGGAAAATTTTCTGCCTTTCCCAGGCTTAATACTTCTATGTGCAATACCAAAAGTTTAGGCTCTGTGAAATACATGTGCTTATAAATGTTAGCATACTCCACAAAAGGGGGTACAGAGGACCAGCTACAGGGGAGAAGGACATGAGAGGACCAGAGTGATATGTTCTCATCCCTTCAGTGCACTGTCCTCCAGGGTCTCTTCAACACGTACTTAATAATGTGCAATAAGATAATCTCCAGATGGCTCTAGTGAATCTCAATGTTAATAAGTCACAGCTTTTGGTTCTTCCTCCGATAGTATTGATAGTTTTTCTCTGAGCCCTACAATCTCTGCATATTTGATTACCCCAAAATGGAATTGATTGATCTGCTAAATATAGAGTAGGAGTTTTTTTTTGAAAGAATTGTGTTTTTAATCTGCATGATAATGTTAATATGTTATTAAGATTTACTGCACACTGAGACAGAATTAATTTTTATGGTATCAAAATTCTGTAATATTCAGGAAAAGAAAAGCCTTGTTTTTACAGTCCATAACATTTTGCATCACTAGCATGTTTCATAAACAAACGAGTCAATGAATAAATTTATCAAAGGACCAGGTCATATGAGGTTTATCCATTCTGGCTCACAAAATTTTGTCTCTCATTTCCAGGTGAAGCCAAACTAGCCAAGTTGCAAATATTGGTAGATATATAGACATAGATATAGAGCCATATCAGAGAATTTTGAGGCTTAGAATTTTATCCAGCTGACAAAATAATTGTTTAAAACAATTTTATCCTAACTCTTCAATAGGTACTATATATTACTTACTATCCAAGTCACATAGTAAGTTCAGAGGGATTTGATGTTTACTCCACTGTACATTTAGGCAGTATAATCTAATGACTCGGAGAACAGGACCATGACTCAATCCTTTACTAATTTTTTGTTTCTCTGAGCACGTTTTCAATTTCTTTTTACTAGAGATTTTGTATTCTGTCATACAATTGTTTTGAGAATCCAAAAAATAATAATAATAATGCAAGCAAAACATTTAGTTCACTGCTTGACATATTATCAATATTCATTCAAATATTAACAAATGTTTAATAAGTGTTTAATGTGTTAATACTTTACGATCCATCCTGAGGAACTGAAAACCATTACTCAATAATACCACCACTTGATCATACTCAAATTCCAGTTTTCTTCCTTCAAATTTTGTGATACCTCTTCTGCAAACCTCATAATGCTGTTATTTGTTACCGTCTGGATTGTTTTTTGTTTTTATTTTTCATATTTTGGGATTCTTATTGCAATGTTCTTAATCTTTGGAACCTTAAATCCTAGCTAATCAGTTACTTTAACAACTAAGACTTTACATTTTGATTTTCATGGAAGGCTTTGCATTCTCCAACTTGTGTTATAAAACCCTCTTGTCTTGACGTCTAGCTAATCTGTGAAATGCTTGAACAATGCTACACCACTCACTGTCTTTAATCTTGTCTTCACCTTCTATTGCACCCAGCTGGGTATATTTTGTACAATATCATCAGTACTGCTCTGGCAGCAGATCAGTATGCTGTTGTTCAGGCATTTCATTCTTCCAGTCACAAGACTGCACTAGAATCTCCCAAGTCCTTCATTTTCAGACTAATTGTAGTGAAGAAAACTCAGCTTCCCTAAATTATTATTTTACTTATGTCCTTCTGAATAAAGGCAAGAAGAATGAAGGACAATTATATAACTAAGGACAGCTCACTACAGTTCTTTGTACACAAATAGATTCATTTATAAATACAGTAGGACTCCATGTGATGATGAAGACTACTACGAGCAGGTTCATGAGGACTGAAATCAATCTGAGAGGGCTATAGAGTTCTACCTGATATGTTTTCTGGTGAGGGAAAATGGACTATGCTGTCAGATTTCAATAGAAAAGTAGTGAAATTATGGCAGTTGTAACACGAACACATAGAAACAAGCACAAACCAATTTTAAAATGGCTCTTTGTCTGTTATATTGATTTTTCATTATTATGACCTTATGCTTAAACCTACTTGTTTGTGATACTAATTTTCTACTCAATCTTTGTTTGGATCCCACTGGGATAGTGATATAGTGTGATTATTCAGAAAGGCAGAGAAAGAGGAGATTGACTCCCTGCTAATCAGAACAAGGAAAGGAAAGAGAAACGTGCCAATCTAAGTGTTCTGCCTGTAAATTGAGCTGCCAGACAGGAGGAAATAAATAATGCTTCATCACAAATTTCTTTTTGATGCAAAAATGGTCTAAAAATAAACATAAAGCAAAACAAACAGATTAAATCGACTACAGGAAAGTAGTATAAATTTATCATACTACATTTTTAACAATACTATTATAAATACTAAACTATCTTCAGATTATTATTTTATGTAACTATAAACAGCATTATTTATGAAAAACTTAATTACTTTTATAAGAATCTAATTATGACATACTTCAGATACACATGTGCTAGCTTCATTTTCATTATGCTATTTGATTCATTATACTGTATTCAACCAAGAATGGGAAGTTAACTATAATATAGAATTATTTGTTTTTATACATGAAAAAGTAAAAGTTATTGCAATTAATTAATAACCTATTCTTATAGTATGAGGCTTTTAATAAGTAATGGAAATAAATGATATCATTAGAATGTTATAGCTTCTGTGCATATATATTTCTATATATTTCTATATCACCCACCTGATTATCTTTATACTTATTTTTGTATAATCCTTTAACTTTTGTTTATTCTCTTTGATCTCCCCTAAAGTAAATCCAATGCAATGCAATGTAAATAGTTGCATTTTAAAAATAAATTTTACCATAAGCAATATAGATACTTTTATATCTTGCAACTATTGAGGTATGAGTACAAAGCATATTTTTAAATGTTAATAATATTGGGTAATTCTATTTTCCATTTGGTCCCTCTTTTAAAATGGATGTTATATGAAAATTAAATCCAACTATTCAGATGTATTACTCAGTTTTCATTTTTTTCTCAAAATTGCTTTCTTCTGTATTAATCTGATATTTAAGAAAAATGTAAATGGCTTTAGCCACTGTCATTAAATGGATTACTAAGTTAATAGAAAAGAACAGGATTTGAGTTGCCCTAGACAGAGAGAACCAGAAATATATCTCCATGACGTGTTAATTTTTTATATTTGAGCGGACCAAATGATGGTAGGAGTTTTCTGCTTATAAGATAGTTTGGTATGGTTGCCTAGGTTGGGAACTCAAATCAGTTGGATTTAGGTTGGAAACCACACTGGTGCTTCTTAGATATGTGAACTTGGTCAAGTTACTTAAACTCTCTAAGCCTTGCATTCTTTATCTGCATAGTGCTAAAAATAATAACGACCCCATAGGGAAGCTATTATGCTGACATGAGAAAATTAATATATTTCACTTAAATGCTTACTCATCATTTATGATGGTATTACAGTATTATTATGTTTTGGTATACTATTCATTCTCTTTTGGAGGGGAAAAAAAAGAAAGAGAGAACAAAGTCTGCCTGATTGGGGTTGGCACTGACTAGGGTAAAGTAGTTAGGGACCAAAGAGAACCAAAATGAAGAAATTCTGTCTCTCCGAAATCCTTTTTTCAATAGGATTTTGACACTATTCTGAAATTTTCATTTGTGGGTAATTCTGGCATAATGGACTTTTAGGTCTGGGTAAATGCTATGTGTGTAACTTCATGATAATAACACTCTCCTTGAAAGTGACTCTGATATTCCTTACAAATTATCAGATGGAGTACTAACATGCATTCTAGTGTGAATTTCTAAATCATAGGATAACTATAAATCTACATATAAAACAGCAAACTCGTATTACTTTTGAAAAAGGAAAAACAATTTTTCAACAATCAAAACCAGATTTTAGTGTTAGGCATGTCTATCCACCTTTAAATATATTTAATGAGTCATGCAATTGACATTGTCAGTTAATTTGGGAAAGGTGAAAGGATTTTTATTTGTAATATATTTCAAACATACAGCAAAACTGTATATTTATAATGCAAAATGACACCTATATATATACCTACATCCATTTTAACATGTTAGTATTTTTCTCTTATTGCTAGAGGTATTTTATTTTTTTGTGAAGAAATGTAACAGCCCGAACAAAAATGCCTCCATTTGGTTAAAACTTTGAATTTAAAAATTTGTTTTCTCTTGTAACTCAAACCACATAGCCTGCAGCTAATTGCCAGAACACAATGACTCTTGCTCTCACATTGTACACAAATAATTAGAGAGAAATTATTAACCCAGATGGACATTCTTTACCAGCTTACTAACCTGTTCTTATTTGAGAATGGCAAGAACTGAACCCATGGAGAATGAGTTATGATGCTGGTCAACTCCCACCTGGGAAGTTCCTTGATGATTATCTGAAACACTCAAGTGTGTCTGCTTGTCCCCACTTGGTCACCAAGAAGCAACTTGCCACCACAGACCCCTATAAAACTCTTTGGCAAACCTGGGAGAGTCGGAGATGGTCTTTGAGACATAAGTCCGCCATTTCCCCAGGCTGCCAGCTTCCTTTCCTTTCCTTACACCAACACTTGTCTACCTTTCCTTACACCAACACTTTCTCTCAATTATTGGCTATTGAGCTGTGAGCAATGAATCTTTGGGGTCTTGGTAACAGAAATAGAATGATACAGATAAGTTTAATCTCTCATGTCATCCACCTCTCCCTCCCCCAAAATAACCATTTTCCTGAGGTTGATGTTTATACCTCTTCTTCATTATTTTCTAAATGTACTTAATATTAAATATCATTTTATTATTTAGGGTATCTTAATATTAAATAAAGGTTATCTTAAGTTATGTATCTTTTTGCAACCATCTTATTTTACTCAACATTATTCTTTCCAGATTTATCTATGTTTATACATACATGGGTAAAGTTCATCCATTTTAACTGTTGTAAATAATTTTGTTGTATTAGTCAATCACAATTTTGTATCCATTCCCACTTTGGTGGACATTTAGGTTGCTTCCATTTTTTTTTTATATTGTCAACAGTTCTGTAATGAATATCATTCCTTCATGACCAAAATTTTCTCTAGGGAATAGATATTTTATTCTATATATAATATTATATGTGTACAAGTGTATTTCTAAAAGTTAGTGGAAAATGGAACTAACAGATAATATGAATCTTTCCACGAACTTTTTGAAGAGCCCTCATATATACACACACACATAGATACATACACACATTTATATTTAATATATGCAGGGAGACTTGCTTGTTAAGCATAGACATATTTTCAGCTTACTCTTTATTTCTAATTTCTCTTCAGAATGATTCTGCAAACTCATATAACCACATGCATAAAAGTTTCTTTATCTCCATGTTCTATCCACACCTTCTATCTGTTGTTTTTGACTGTGCTATTGTGCCTTCAAAACTTCAGGCAGGTAGTGTAGTGGATTGAATAATGTCCCCCCAAAACTCACTGAAGCTTGAATTGTGTCCCCCAAGTCTTATGTATTAGAAACTTGGCCCCCACTGTGACTGTTAAGAGGGTGCGAAATCCTATTATGGTAATTGAAAGGTGGAGCCTTGAAGAAGTGTTTGGATTGTAGGACTGTGCAGTAGTGAATGAATTAAAAACAGTGGTCAGGGGTGTGGTTCTGAAAGCTTTAAAAGAAGAGTCTCTCCCTCTCTCTCTCTGCTTTCTCTGCTTCCATCATCGTGCAAGGTGAGACCCCAGAGTCATTGTCACCACCACCAGATGGACTTTGGACTTCCCAGCCTCAGAAACGGTAAACAATAAATTTCATTTTCTTTATAAATTACCCAGTTTATAAGCAATGGAAATGGACTAATACAGTAATTGTCTTTCAATTTTTTCATCTTTAAAATTAGGATATTTCTAGCCATAGGGATTGTTTTTAAGTAAAATAATAAACTAAATTCAAATATATATTACCTTCTCATTATAATATTTAGCAAAAAAAGCAATTAATGCCTCCAGCTTTACTTTTTGTGCTCAGGATTGCTTTGGCCATTCGGAGTCTTTTGTTGTTCCAAATGAATGTTAGGATTGATTTTTCTATTTCTGTGAAGAAAGTCATTGGTATTTTGATGGGAATCGCATTGAATCTGTAGATGGCTTTGTGTAGTATGGAGATTTTTGCTACATTGATTCTTCCAATCCATGAACAAGAAATGTCCTTCCATCTTAGTGTCTTTAATTTCTTTCAGAAGTGATTTGTAGTTCTCATTGTAGAGATCTTTCACCTCTTTGGTTAGATTTATTCCTAGGTATTTTATTTTTTGGAGACTACTATAAAGGGGCTTGCTTTCTTGGTCACTTTTTCTTCTAGTTTGTTGTTGGAGTATAAAAACACTACTGGTTTTTGTATCTTGATTTTGTACCCAGCAACCATATTGAATTCATTTATCAGCTCTAAGAGGTTTTTGGTAGAGTTTTCTGGGTTTTCTATATATAGAATCATGTCATCTGTGAAAAGGGACAATTTGATTTCCTCTTTACCTACCTGACTTCAAGCTATATTACAAATCTGTAGTAACAAAAACAGCATGGTACTGGCATAAAAACAGACATGTGGACCAATGGAACAGAATAGAGAACTCAGAAATCAACCCACATATTTACAGCCAACTGATCTTTGACAAAGGCCCCAAGAACACACATTGGGGAAAAGACTGCCTCTTCAATAAATGGTGCTGGGAAAACTGGATATCCATTTCTAGAAGAATGAAACTTGATCCATACCTTTCACCATATACCAAAATCAACTCAAAATGGATTAAAGACCTAAATATAAGGCCTGAAATTTTAAAACTCCTAGAAGAAAACATAGGGGCAATGCTCCAGGATTTAGGACTGGGCAATGACTTCATGAATAACACCCCAAAAGCACATGCAACAAAAGAAAAAATAAACAAATGGGATTTTATCCAACTAAAATCCTTCTGCACAGCAAAGAAAACAATCAATAGAGTGAAAAAGACATCCTATAGAATGGGAGAAAATATTTGCAAAAATTGCGTCTGACAAGTGATTAATATCCAGAATATACAAAGAGCTCAGTCAACTTTACAGCAAAAAAACAAATAATCCAATTAAAAAATGGGCAAAGTTGCTGAATAGACATTTCTCAAAGGAAAACATACAAATGGTCAACAGGTATATGAAAAAATGCTCAACATCACTAATCATCGGGGAAATGCAAATCAAAACCACTCTGAGATATCAGCTCACCCCAATCAGACTGGCTATTACAAAAAAGACAGAATAACAGGTGGAGAGAGAGGAACTCTCCTGCACTGTTGGTGGGACTATAAATTGGTACAGCCATTATGGAGAACAGTATGGAGTTTCCTTAAACAACTACAGATAGAACTTCCATATGATCCAGCAATCCCACACCTGGGGATACATCCAGAGGATTGAAAAACATCACGTAGAAGGGATACCTGCACTCCCACATTTATTGTAGCTCTATTTACAATAGCTAGGCAATGGAACCAACCTAAATGTCAATCAGTGGATGACTGGATAAGGAAATTATGGTATATGCACACAATGGAATACTGAGCAGCCACAAAAAAGAATGAAATTCTACCATTTGTAACAACATGAATGAGCCTGGAGAAAATTATCCTAGTGAAACAACCCAGGTACAGGAAGAGAAGTACCACATGTTCTCACTCATAACTGGGAACTGAATCCATAAATAAACAAATGAACAATAAAGAGAGACAGAGAGAAAGAAAGAAACAACAAGCACAGCAATACGTTGAACTTTTAGAAAACTAGAGGTGGAAAAGGGGAGAGGAGGGGGTGAAGAAGGGGGGCTAATGAGGAATTGGTCAATGGACACAAAGAATGATTGTGTATTGTAATGATGAATAAGCTAACTATACTGATCTAACCACCACACATTCTACACAATTATTGAAAATCAACCTTGTACCCCACCTGTATGTATAATAAAAAAGAAAAAAGAAAAGAAAAAAAGCAACAAAAATCTATTATCTAAATTGTATTTTGAATTATCTAAATGTCTATCTGTATATCTATCAGACACTTCTAAGTTATATTGGGCTGTTGGATATTTAACCAGTCAATTACTGCTTTTAATAATCTCTTAATATTGTTTGGTGGTGTATGTGAATAAAGCAAATGTCAAGGTCATTATCATTCATGTGGTCTAGCTAATCCAGTATCTTAGATAAAGAAGTATAAACTAAGTAGCTGTGAATAGAACAAATGAAAAACCAGTCTTTGTTTACTGATATTTTAGAATATAACATGCTTAGGAGAAAGATAATACTTTAAAAGTCATATGATTAAAATCTTAATTTTAATTTTATAAAATTATTAAGTTAAATATTATGGGTTCAATTCCTGGTTTTATTACATCTTAGCTGTGTGACCTTGGGCAATTTTCTTATCCTCTCTCTGTTTTAATTATTTTATAATTAAAATGGGGACGATTATAGTACCCACTTCATACAGCTATTGTAAAAATTAATGAGTTAATACATGAAAAGTATTGACAATAGGATCTCCTACATAGTTATATAAAATGTTTGCTAGTAGCCCAATTGGCCAGATACCATCACTGTATAGTTAATATAAACATGCTTTAGTAAACAACGTATTTGTCAGTTCTATTTCATAGATATATTTATGTATTCATTTATAGATAAATATTTAGAGATAGAAAACTCTAGCTGAAAATTGCACTCAAAATACTGGTATGCAAGTTGGAAAGATCATTTAATAAGCTAGCATACTACTTCAACAGGCCTATGAGTGTATTATGTCTGTATAAAATTTGAAAAGAACCACACACACACACACACAGAATAACAGTACCTGAAGCATATTATCTCATTCACTGCAGAATTGCTTCACCAAAACTTAATATTCCCTTCGTCACATTCATAGAGACCTGACTAATTAAAAGAAAAAGAAAAAATGAGACATAAAACCTTTCCAATTTAACAACTTTCTTAGGTGCTTTATAAAATAATCTTGAAGATGTTGCTGTATATTATTTAATGCCATTTATTTAAGGACTCAATGGATTTATTCTTGATTTAAATATAGGAAAAACTTACATTTTTCTTGAAGATTAATGTAAATGATTATTCCTACTTATAAAAAGAAAAGAAGAAAAGATATCTACGTATTTTCCCACTGTATCCCTATTTGAAAACTATTGTCATAAAAGTCTGGGGACTTGGTATTGTTATCATCCCATATTAAGTATACGTGAACCAATACTTCTTCCATTTACTTTAAATAGATTCTGGTAGTTTAAACATTGTATTTTGTAAGTGAGATTGTAAAGTTTGCAGAGCCTGAAGCAAATTGAACATGACTTTTTGAAGAAAAAATATAGGGCTTCAAAGAAGTATAGACTGGTATGGTCATGGAGATCTTTTTCTTAGGAAGAGATATTTAAAATAATCTATGGAGAATGTGTAGGATTTGAATGGGTAATGGGGAAGTGAGAACCTGTACCACTTCCTGGGAATGACTTGAAGTAGAAATAATCAAAACATGTTTGCGGAAGGATAGGAAGCACTATGTGTACTTCAAAAAGTGTCGAGTTCCATAAAGTTGATAGGCAATGTGAAGGTCTGTTTCTTCCTACAGCTGCAGTTATGGTACTCTACAATCAAGCTGACATTCACAATGATGACTCTTAAACACTGAAATTCTCAGCCATCAAGGAAAGATTGAATAACATTTAGCAAATTGCACTTATAGAGTATACTTGGAAAAGTATTATATTTGGAATAGTTTTTCTTTTTCATAAATTAAAAAAAAATTCCTTTTATTTAAAATTTATTTGAGATTATTCAAATAATTCAATCTCTGAATAACTGAAAATTTTTGTTTGTAAGCATTTATACTCAGTTGTGACATCATCAGTAAAGGAGTTCAAAAACCAAAATTTTTAAATGTATACTTCAGAATACATCACTACATTCAAGTAATCAAAGTTTTGTACCTGTATAAAAAAATAAAAATGAATTCCTCATATGCATGATTTTTGTTGTGGGGGAGGGTAATCCTTAATAAAGGAGTTTTCCTGAAACATGTACTATGGTACTTAAGAAGTTCTGGAAAGATTCATATTACCTTTCGATTCTATTTTTCTATGAAACTTTTGAAGTACTCATATATTCCTTAATGGAGATTTAAAAAAACAATTGAAACAGATGTGGCTATCACTGATATTTCAATATTATTTCTTAAATGTGATCATGCTAGAGCCAATGCAGGTTTTAAAAATAAATAATTTTTTTTTCATTGATATGTTCATAAAAGTTTGAACATTCAAAAACTAGAAGAAAGGACATAACCTAAAATTCCAATGCCCAGAAATAGCCAGTTTTAGTTTTATGTATTTTTCTCTCATCTTTTGGTTCTGTGTATTTTCTGTAATAGTTATAAGCGAGTTGTATACACCCAAATGTATATACTGAATCCTTTTCACAAAATAATTCATAGTTTTTCTTTTTACTAAAGTAGTACAGTACATGTTTCTTAATAAATTTGGAACATGCAAAATGTGAAAAGGTGAAAACCATCATGAACATGCTCACTTCTTAGTGTTAAGCACTATTAATGTGTTGGTGTAAGAAATTAATCTTTTTTTTTTAATTCCCATGTTTTTCACAATTAAAAATACAAAGTTTAATATTGAATGTTAGAGCAATTAAAGAAAATAGAGAAGTCTTAAATAGTAGATTATAAATAAAAGTTTCTAAAGGTGATTCATTAAACATCTCTAATTTTAAAATTTGTGAATGATCAAAACACATTTTCAGATGTAGAAACATTTCCTTAACTTCAAAGGCAGTGATTTTAGCTATATATTATTTATGCATATTCTGATTTTGGTGAGAGTTGCATGAGTAAATTATCACATATAATACTGGAAGGCATTTGGTTTTAAATATACTAGTATTTACCTTTCAAATGGTGAAAATATTAAAATAACTGAAAAAGATGCACACTCACTCTATTTGCACCTAGGACATAAATAGTCATGACAAGATTTCTTCAGATTTAAGTTTTTAGAAAATGAAGATAGACATGCCTATTTTACACTGTGGATACCTTTGGATCTCTACACTACATTCACACCCCTAAAAATCTGCAGTGGGCACAATTAGAAAAAGTATCTAGAGGCTTGAGAAGTTCTATGTGAGCCTTCAATATAAAAATACAGGTTGTTTGTGCTTTCTAAAAACTATCCATTAGGTCAAAATACTAAAGACATTGAAAGATTTCTGTATTTTTTATTTTATATTTCACAGATTCCAATAGCACAACAAATCAATAACATTCATAAGTTCATTTTGCAGTTTGATTTCAAGATTTTGGTTTTTTATAGTTTTTTAATTCAAAACCTTATATTTTCCTCAAAAAACAATCTCTATATCTATCTATCTATCTATCTATCTATCTATCTATCTATCTATCTATCTATTTATCTATCTATACAAAATGACATATTCGTATAAAAATTATGATATGGTGAGATAAATCACATGTTCTTTTAAATTATATAAATTAAATGTAGATTTAGTACTAAATTTTGTATTTTACTTACAGTGAAGATTTTACAGTAAGCATCTAAATGAGTCACAGACATTTTTTCAAAGAAACAAAGTCCAGATTATATAGTGTATGTATGCTGAATTTATATTTCCCAGAGGTCCCATCATTTTATTCACTATTTATTACGAACTATGATAAGGAATTACTCTAGAATTTCAAGTGGGATGCTTGGGAAATTGGCAACCATTAGGTCAGTCTTCACAGTTTGTGAGCTGTATTTTAAAGACTATTAATACTTCAGTTACTTGGGTTTATGGTATATTAAGTTTTAATTTACTGAAAAGTAAAACAACAAGAAATGAAAATTTAGTTTAATTACAAAAGAGCTAAATTATATTTGCATTCATTTTCTATCATTTTTAAGGCCAAAAGAATCTGTCATGGGGAAAATATTCAAATTACCATAAGCTTACATATTTTGTTTATAGCTATAAATTAAATATCGACTACAAGCAAACTTCATTTTAAACATTAATTAAAAATCTTAGACTTACAGTGGGTGGCAGAAAGGGCTTCATGTTAATTTAGCTGTTTTAATTCAATCTGACTGACTTAATTATACTGCCATACTTTGTTGAAATACAAATTTTTTTTTCTTTTGATGAATTTAAAATATATGAAACTTCACTACTCTTTCATGAAATAATGGAACAATTCACAATAGATTTTAAACATTATTGACATGGTATGCAAAAATTCAGAGTGTTCCAATTTGTTTGCTAAAGGCCACCATGTATTCATTCTGTTTATAAGAAATTTTCTTTATGCTGTAAATTGAAGACTACTGTGGTCCAGAGAAGGTCTATGCTAAGACATAATGAATGAAGAATAGCACTGTTTACACCCAATATTTTTTTTTTTCAAATTCAGTCAAGAGTTTTTCATGTTCATTTTTGCTTCATTTGTTGTCCAGTCTGAAAAGAAAGTATCTGACAGAAAGATATTTTATCTTGGGCTGGACCCTCTATAGGATGACCAAGCATTTTAGGTTGCTTATTCCCAACTTTTTTCACCTTTCCAGAAACTGTGTTTAGTTATCCTGCCCACAAATGATGCTCTGTCTTTTTTTCTCATGCCTCAGAGATGAAATACTCAAGATATTCTAGACTAGCCCATGCTTGTGTGCCAATTATGTGCTCATAAAGAATTATTTTATCATTTTCATTAGTAATGATAACTTTTCTGATTTAGAGTATAGGTCAATGGGAAAATATTTTAAATTTGGTAATGATGAGCTTCACTTCAAACTCTTCTATAAGCAGCTCTCTAAGCTTTCCAGTATAGAGAGCCACACTGGAATCAAATCAGTTTCACTTTTTAATGAACACCACATTCCCATGACACAGACAGGGCAGTCAACCTTGTAATCAGGACTTGCATGTAGCAAACCTTAGTCTCCAGGATCAACATCCATTAGAATGATTAGAATCACAGAGAGATGGAAGAAAACTTAAAAATTTCTTCTCATGGGGGAAAACATGAAGACTCATAAATTTTACTTTAGTAAATGTCCCCGAATCACGTAGCTTGTTAGTGGCTGACAGGAATAGAAACTTTGTTCAGCTGCCACTGAGACCAAGGATCTAAGAACAATGTCAGCCGTTTAAAAACTAATGTTCATATATAAAGATTTTGATAACAGTTAACCACAGAGGTCGATTCCATGTTTCTTAAGGGAATGTCTCTAATCGGATGACTGACTACATTCTCTTTCCCCAGCTTTGACAGGTCCATGTTATTCACTCATCAGATAAGCTTGGCCATGAATCCAATGAGAAGTGCCATAAAAACACCACTAATTCATGCTACACATTCCTCTTCTCCTTCATATCTACTGTCATTAACTTCAAACAACATTTAAACTAATTCTAATTGATAGATTCCATTAGCAAATTAAAAAACAATACCCTGTAGACTTCAGTGATGAAAACCATACAGGGTAAAACAATGTGTTCTTTCAAAATGCAGCACTTTGTTATCTTTATGGTGCAGAGTGAAAGACAAATTAAGGAAAGAATGCTGTGCAAGCCTTTTTATTGCTTTTATGATAATAAGAAGATAGTCCTTATTTGCTTTGGTTGGGTGGTGCAAATTCATTGTCCTGCTGCAATTTATTGATTTGGTTAAAAATCAGTGGGTTCCTGATGGAAAACTTATAGATGTGTCCTTCTGATAGTTTACATTTGCAATTTAAATCGTGTTTGCAAGCTTAAATAGCTCATCCACAACTACTAGGTTCACTTCTCTAAAGAATAACCTACATTTCATGAAGCAATTTTTTAATTAGTGCTCAGTTGTAATTCATACAATGATATTTTGTGATAAGGAGGTAAATGCCATGTATTGAGAGGAAAAATAAAATGAGAAACTGATTGCAAAGTAATGTTATTGAAGCCAAGGGACAAATTACAATATTTTTATATGTTCTTAAAGTTTAAAATTAAAATTAAATTTTTCTATTGTGATAGTTAGGCTGCAACTAAAAGCAATCTCCACTTTTATATAAGTTTTCCTTTGTGTTGCCCGTCTGTCTAAAATTCAGATGTTGAGCTGTGATTTTAACGGGACTGAACAAGAAGCCCATTTATAAAGATCACTACTTGAAAAACACAATAAATATCCACTGTCACCACAGTGAATTTTACTGACTCCATCCTTAATCTGTCTCTATAGTCCTCTCCTAACGTTGGTTATATCCCTACTGAATAGTGACTTATACTTGTTTCAAGTTCTAGCAGTGGCTAGAGAGAGCCATTGCAAGAATAAAAGATGTATTTTAAAACTACTGTATATCGTTGACCGAAGTTTCGTGTACATGAGTTATCACTATCTGTTCATTGAATTGTGAATAACGATGAATGAATAAAGTTAAAAAATAATTTTATTTTAAAATCTTGTGTTATATCTTTCTCTTGAAATCTTTTAACCACGAAGAGCAGAAATTTTCTTTCTAGGAGAATTCAAAATAGTTCTGCCCTCTTGATTCCCTGATTATGTTTTATGATTATTATTGAAACATATTTGATTGTACACATCTGTAGGGTACAACAATGAATATCCTTATCAGTACGTAATATGTGATGCTCAGACCAGGATGATTAGTATGTACATCATTACACAATGTCATCATTTTTTGTGGCCTTTTACCAGTTCTTTGTTAATCCCTGTCCCCTCTCCCCCCTTTTCCACCTCTGGTGGTCTCAGTTCTGTTCTCACCTTTTGAAAGTTCAATGAATTATTGTAATTATTGTATCTTTTTGTCTTTCTTTCATTTATTTATTTTTAGCTCCCACTTATTAATGAGGACTCAGGGCTCCTGTGGACCCTCATAGGAGTGAGGGGCTACAGACAACAGAAAAAAGGAGCCACTCAGAGGCTGGTGAGTTATCTCAAGGGACTAATGCATGGCTCATCCCCTGAAAAGTGTTTGGAGTGCAGGTGGTAGGGGAGACAGGCTGCCAGGGGAATGTTGGGGCACAGCATGGACAGCTGATCTGCCCCCCAATCAGCACAGAACCACTCAGTGGAGAGTGGTCAGGAATATAAAACTGCAGGGGGTGCAGTTTGCTGAAAATTCTTAGGCCCAGACCAGTGTTTCCACACAACTCAGGTGTACCAGACCTCAAAAGACCTCGAAGTTCTTAAAAGGTCAACAATTAAAACCTGAGCTGCACAAAAAGCCTTCCTCAGGGAATCAGCAGCAAAGCAGCACTTTGCTCAATCTTAGGGCTCAAGTGCTGGTCCCCACAGGAAGTTCCCCATTATAGAAGTAACCAAATGACAACAAATTAGTTCCAGTGCAGAGTTTAAGTGGTGGGAACAGCAAATAATCCAACACATAACTTATAGAAAAAACAAAATACCCCCAGATCGGAGAGAAAGTTTGATATGAACCAGTTAAGTTCTAACCCCACCAAAGAACACCCATAAAAACTCGAAAGACCAGAAGCTCCCTGGCCTCCTGAGCCAGGAGAGTGGGGGACCAAGGGCCTCAGCTATGCCCCTGTGACATCCATCAATAGCCCAGCAATGATCACTGAGCCACTGCTGGAAGCCCCCTAGTCTCCCTTGATGGAATGGGTGGGGGTGCTATGGGCCTTGACCATGTCCCCCTCCTTCCTTCTGCTCCCACTCTATTTCCCTCCCCTTTCTTCTTTCCCCCTCCTCCCAACTGCTCCATAAGAACATTTTAGAATGTAAAAAAAAAAATTAATATGAATAAAAAATAAATAAAAATACTTATAAAGTATATCAAGTTTCTCTAGATACTTCTCAAGTATGTGTTAATTCTTATGAGTTTGTTGAGAAGCTATTTAAATTGTTGAAAATATTGACATGGTCCAGGGCTCCCAGTCTCTTTCTTTCTCTGCTATCTCCTCCTTTCTATCCTTTTGTCTCTTGGTGCTTGATTACATGATTTCACCTCTGCCTTTGACATTTGTGCAGTTTAAGAATCAGTCACCAGATCTATGCCGACCCTTCCTGGCATTCAGTTCTTGACTCAGTCATTGGGCCTCACTGAGACCCTCACTAAACAACCACTCTAAATTTTCAAATCACTCTGTATCCCATACTTCTTTTCTTTTTTCCCTACAGAGACTTTGCCATATTTTAATTAAGATTCATTTTTAACTTGCATATTTATTTTTTAATGTGTGTCTTACCTGACTTTTCCCCCATGCATTAGCAAAAGGAGAACAGAGACATGATCTGTTGCCACTATATTATCATCATTAAATAGAGTTTAATGCATGATAGCTGGTAATTTTTTGTTAAAAAATGAGCATGAGTCACCGTGATTGGAACTGATGATAAAATAGCAATGAAAAAATAACTCCTGTCTTTGAGGGGCATATTGTCTATACGGTTGACTTTTGAATTAAAGAAGTCTTCAGACTACAAAATATATTTCAAAATTTTATTCTTTGAGAAAGAACAAAAGACTACCTGCACAATCAAATGAAGATTATATCCAGCTAAGGAAAAATTATATTTACCATACTTGGTTTTATGAACTTATACACTAGTTAATGAGAGAGAGAGAGATGGAGAAAGAGACACAGAGAGAGAGGGTCTCATTTCCGTTACAAATGTCATGTGGCCTAAAATTACACTTCTACTGTTAAAATTTGAAAATACTTTGGAATATACTATATTCCTAAAACCAGACCCAACATAGGAGAGATTCAGAGCCAGAAAATAAGCAATAATGGACTTGACAGTATTAATTAGCTCTTTAACCAACTAGTAAAAATTGCCCATTTAACTTAAGTACTTTCCTACATTGGCAAATAACAGACTGTACTACTAGAACATTTATTTCCACCTGAATTGTGTCAGAGGGTGTGTATGTGTGTGTATGTGTATTTATATAGGAAATTATTGATTGATGGTGCATAAAGAAGGGATAAAGAATACATGTCAATATAATATCAAGTATATTCAAGGGCAATAACACTACTTCTGCCTTATATACCACTGATATCCAATTCATAGGAATTTCTTGTCCAAATAGACATTAATACATAGTTGTTAAATATGTCAATAAATGATAAATTCAAATTTATACATAACATTTAGTGTATTTTATATTTGAAAATGAATTGGATTACCATTAGTTTCATATACAAAGCAAACAAGCTTTAAAAAATCCACATATAATACAGAGTTAGAAGTCTCATCTATCCTATGTAGGTAAAGAGGAAAAGTATTTACTGTAAGTACTGATGATAAAGTATGGGTCTGAGTATAAATATAGTTGTGGATGTAGATATGAATATGGCTATTTGTGAGAAAAACTGGATATGGATAAGGAATTGCAAATGATATATCAATAGCTGTAGGTGGCACATCCCCAGATATGGACAGAGATAGAGAGACAGAGAAATTCAAAGAGAAAGATTGTTTTTAAGAATATTTTATTTTTATGTACATAAATGTCTCATTTCCTAATTTGATCTTTTTATTCCAGCATTGTTTAAAAATAAAAATGTTAGAGCAGACTTTTGCTTCCAGAACGATGGAGTAGGTATAATTTTTCATATTTCTCCTAAGTACAACTAAAAACAGTGGACATTATATATAAAACAAATATTAAACAAAAAGAACTCTGAAAGGTAAAGAGAATCAGTTAAACCTATCAAGGGCCTCATGACCTCATGACCCTTGAAATAATATGGCTATAAACTCTCCAGGTTTTCTTCTGCTTGAAATATCCCATACTTAGAGCTCAAGAAAAAGCCAGAAATCCAGAAGCCCCAAGAGGCACAGACCCCCCAAAAAAAAAAAAAAAAAAAAGCCCTGCTCTCTCAAACCAAATGACCACAAAAGGGACAGCCTAGAAAGACAGAAAAGTTTTTGACAATAACTGCTCTGCCATAGCCAAATACTACACACACACATACACGCACACACACACACACACACACCCCACTGTGGTCCCATGCCTGTACACACCATCAAAGGATGAATGCACAGCCTACATTTCCGTCCTCATAAAGCTGCAAAGAGGCACCCCAACACTCCCCACTGAGAATGTATTAGGGAATGCCAAGCGGGAAGCTGTGAGTTTTAACATTGCCTAGTGGTAATGAGGCCACCAACGCAATGGTATCACTGGAGACCTCATGGAAGCCAGAACTTCCACCTCAGACCAGTTAAAATGAGGAGTTCCTATTATCAAACATCAAAAGACCAAATGAGGAGCCAGGACTTGTACCCCCTTCTGGCAGTACAAGGCAGCACGCACACTCCCTCAACCTAGCATTGTCCAAGAAAACCAGGTAAATTGAGTTCAAAATAAAGCAAAAGTCTCATAAAATAATAATAAAATGTTCAGGTTTTAACTGAAAACCACTCATTTTTAACTGAAAGCCAAGAAGCAGGAAGATGTATTAGAATAAAATTGAATTTTATAGCTGAGTAGTATTCCATTGTGTAGATGTACCACATTTTCCGTATCCACTCATCTGATGATGGACATTTGGGCTGGTTCCAACTCTTGGCTATTGCAAAGAGTGCTGCGATGAACATTGCGGAACAGGTATACCTTCGACTTGATGATTTCCATTCCTCTGGGTATATTCCCAACAGTGGGATAGCTGGGTCGTATGGTAGATCTATCTGCAATTGTTTGAGGAACCTCCATACCATTTTCCATAGAGGCTGCACCATTTTGCAGTCCCACCAACAATGTAGAAATGAATGAAATACTGCCATTTGCAACAACATGGATGGACCTTGAGAGAATTATATTAAGTGAAACAAGTCAGGCACAGAAAGAGAAATACCACATGTTCTCACTTATTGGTGGGAGCTAAAAATTAATATATAAATTCACACACACACACACACACACACACACACACAAACCGGGGGGTGGGGGGGAGAAGATATAACAACCACAACTACTTGAAGTTGATACGACAAGCAAACAGAAAGGACATTGTTGGGGGGGAGGGGAGAGGGAGAAGGGAGGGAGGTTTTGGTGATGGGGAGCATTAATCAGCTACAATGTATATCGACAAAATAAAACTTAAAAAAAAAATAAAAAGAGAATAAAATTGAATTTTAAAAAAAGATAATCAATACATGGCAGTACCAGAATGACAGAGATAATATAATTATTTGACAAAGATTTCAAAATAGTCATCATAAATCACTTCAAAAAATATATAAAGCATGCTTTAAACAAATGAAAAAGTAGAAAGCTTCAGGAAAAAATAGAAAGTCTCAGATGAGAAACAGAAGGAAAAAAAACCAAATAACTTTATATTTATAAACTATAATCACCAAAAAAAGAGTTTCCAAGTTAAGTTGATTTCACTGGAGAATTGTACCAATCTTTTAAAGAAGAATTAACACAAATTATAAACAACCTGACCCAAACAGAAGAGGGAACATTCCTCAATTCATTTATGAGCTAACAGTACCCTGATATCAAAACCAGATAATGACAGTACAAAATAAGAAAACAGTCCAATATTCTTCATGAATAAATAGCGAAAACCCTTAACACAAAATTAACAAATAATATTCAACAATATATAAAAAAAGAACTATACATGACCAAGTGGGGTTCAGACCAAGGATGCAGGCCTTGTTTAAAATTTGAAACTCAATTTATATAATCTACCACATTAACAAGCTAAAGAAAAAAAAAAGACTACCTGTTCATATCTATTGATGCAAAAAAGCATTGGACAAAACTTAACATCTATTCACGAAAAATAGAAATATTAAAGAACGTGCCCCAATTTAATAAGAAGTATCTGCAAAAAACCATCTTGCATATACTCGAAAAAGCATCTAGCATATACCTAATTATAAAATGTTGAATGGTTTCCCCCTAAGATCAAAAGCAAAGCAAGTATGTCCACTCTCCACACTCTTATTCAACATAATGATGGAAATTCTAGCCAATGCAATAGGTAAAACAAGGATATAAAAGGCATTCACATTGGAATGAAAGAAATAAAACTGTCAGTATTTGCAGATGACATAATTGTCTACATAGAAAATCTCAAGGAATCTACAAAAACAAAACTGCTGGAATAAAATTGATTATTGACTTAAAACTTTTATTTATTTCTAGTGCATTTAATGATATAAATTTTTCTTCAGCAAGATGGCAGAATATGAGATAAACTTAAAAAAATCAATTGTATGTCTATATTCTAGGAGCGAAAATGTGGACACTGAAGACATAATATCATCTTCAATCACTAAAAAAAAAAAAAATTAGGTGTAAATACATGTATGCTGTAAACTATGTAAGACTGACAACACTGAAAAATGAAATCAAAATAGAGCTAAATAAATGAAGAGACCTATTGAGTTAATGAATTAAAAGACTGGATACAGAGATGCCAATTCTCCCAAAATTTATATACAGGTTTAATAAAATTTCTATTAAAATCTAGGTAAGGTATTTTGTAGATGTAGGCAAGATTATTCAAAAATTATATAGAAAAGCAAAGGAATTAAAATAGCTAAAAGCAGTTTTGAAAAAGAGGAACAAAATGGGAAAAATTAATATAACTAAATTTGAGACATTGTACAGCTACATTAAGCTAGTTTGTGTCATATTACAGGAGAAATAGACAGATATCTCTCATAGACACACATCAGTGGAAAGAAATATAGAATCCAGAAACTGACCGGCACAAATATGCCCAACTGAATTTTGACAAGGTTGCAAAAGCAATTTAATGGAGGAAAGACAGCCCTTTCAATAAGCAGTGCTGGTACAATTGGAAATATGTAGGTAAAAAGAATAATAATAATTATGCTGTGAATATAAAACTGCTTTGAAAATAAAGTCCATTTTTTAAAAAATATGACACTCAAATTAAACCTTGTGCTTTATTTTAAAAAGACTGGAAATGGAACAGGAACTTAAGTGTGAAATGGACAACTAAACAGTATTTTAGAAAAAAACAATCATAGTGGAAAAATCTTTAGGATCTCAGGATACACAGAGAGCTCTTACATTAAAAAAATAAAATAAAACTTTTGCTTTGTGAAGGATACTGTTAAGAGGTTGAAAAGATAAGCTACAGAGTAAGATAAAACATTTACAAATCACATATCCAACACAGGACTAGTATCTAAAATATGTGAGGAACTTTCAAAACTCAAATTAGAATATAGGCAAAGACATATAGAGACATTTTATGGAATAAAAAAAAAGGCATGTAGATAACAAATAAACTCAGAAGAAAAAATGTCATACATCATTAGCCATTAGGGAAATGCATATAAACCATAATGAGCTATTGATGCACGCATATCAGAATTGCTAAAATACAAATAATGAAACTGCAAAATGCTGGTGATGATGCAGAGAATGACTGGTGGAAATGCAAAATGGTACAACCACTCAAAACAGCTTGGCAGTTTCTTTTTAAAAAGACAAACGTACAACTACCATATCTCCCAACAATTTCATTCTTGGACATTTAGCCTAAAGAAATGAAAACTTAGGTTCACACAAAAACCTGGACACAAATATTTATACCAACTTTATTTGCAGTAGCCAAAGTTTGAAACAATCCTGATAGCTTTCAATGGGTGAATTAAACTGTGGTACATCCATTTCAAAAAATAGCACTCTGCTAAAAGAAAAAGAAAAAAAAGAAAAGAAAAGAAAAAAGAAAGAAATGTTGATACTGGCAACAATCTGATTGAATTTCTAGAGACTTACGCTAAGTGAAAAAAGCTTAAGCTAAGTAAAAAAAGGTAACATGCTGTATGATATCATTTATACAACATTCTTAAAGTGACCAAATTTTAGAAATGCGGAAGAGATTAGTGATTGTCAGGAGTTTTAGACAATGTGGTGGGGAGAGGGAATTAAGTGTGGTTTAAAAATATAACATGAGGAACAATTATTTTGATGGAAATGATCTTTATCACACTGTTTCAGAGTCGATATCCTGATATTGTACTATAGTTTCACAAGATGTTACCATTGGGGGAAACTGGGTAAAAGCCAGTTTCTCTGTACAAAATCCCTGGAGTTTCCCTGTTTTATTTTTCATAACTGCACCTGAATTTACAATCATTTCAAAATAAACAGTTTAATCAAAAATAATTTTTAAAATTGTGATGATTAATTTTATGTGTCAACTTGAGTGGGCCCGCAGGGTGCCAAGACATTTGGTCAAACATTAGTCTGGGTGTGTCTGTGAGGTTGTTTCTAGATGAGACTAACATTTGAATCATTAGTCTGAATAAAGCAGATTGCCCTCCCTATTGTGGGTTGGTCTCATCCAATCAACTGAGGACTTCAATACAACAAAAAGTCTGAGTAAGAGAGAATTCTTCCTGCCTGACTCCTTGATCTGGAACATGAGTCTTTTTCTGCCTTCAGACTCAGACTAAAACTTTGGCTCTTCTTGGTTCAGAAGCCTGCCTGCTTTTGAACTACAACTATATCAGTAGCTCTTCTGGTTTTCCAATCTTCTTTTTTAGATTGTAACTACACCTGGGCTCTCCTAGGTCTCCAGCTTGCTGACTTCAGGTCTTGGGGCTTCTTAGCTTCATTAATTAAGTGAACAATTCCTAATAATAAATCTCTTTCTATATATTCATACGTATAAATTCATTGATTTTATTTGTCTGGAAACCCTGACTAATGCAAAAATATTAGGAGAGTGTTTCAAGTATATATAACTTAGATCTGGAAAAGAATACTGTGCATCACTTTTTATTGATTCTCATGCAGAAAAAAGAGGGAAATTTGAACATTCTCTTTAGTTTATTAACATTGTGTATGTGTGCACATGAATGTAAACACAAAATCATTGAAGCTTAAATTTACTTCCCACAAGTTCCACGTATTGCAAACTTGACCTCCACTGTAACAGTGTTGAGAGAGTGGGAAATCCTGTTGTGAAACTTGAAAAGTGGGGCCTTGAAAAAGTGATTAGATTGTAGGATCGTGCCATAATGAGTGGATTGATAATGGTGATCAGGGGCATGGTTCTGGGGCTTTTAAAAGAAGAGGACGTGAGAGTCTCACTCTGCTCTGCCATTTTGTGCCATGTGAGAACAATGCATTGCTGTAAAGCCATCACCAAAGAAGACCCTCACCAGATGTATTCCCTGGGCTTTAGACTTCCCAGCCTCTTGAAACTGTAAGCACTAAATTTTTTCTTTACAAATCACCTAGTTCCAGGCATTTTGTTATAGTGTACTAATACAGAAAGTTGGTACCAGAGAAGTGGGAGTCACTTATAAAAAATATTTGAAAATGAGGAAACAGCTCTGGAACTGGTGTTGATGAGAGGCTAGAAAAATTTCGAGGAACAGGCTAGGAAAAGCCTAGATGTTGGTGAAGAAAGTTTGGAATGTTATACAGACTGGTGAATGGCGGTGACCAGAATGCATAGGGAAATATAGACAGTAAAGACCATTTTAAGGGGGTTTCAAATAGAAATAAGAAGTTTATTGGAAACTGAGGCAAAGATCACCCTTGCTATAAACTGGCAAGAAACTTGGTTGCATTCTTTTCATGCCCACAAGTTTTAGAATGTGGAACTTTAAGGTGCTGACCCAGAGTATCTGGCAGAAGAAATTTCTAAGGAGCAAAGCATTCAGAGAGCTGTATGGCTACTTGTAACAATCTATGTGGAGTTATAGTTGCAAAAGCATGACATAAAGCCAGAATTTAAAAGGGAAGCTGGACATAAAGATTTTAAAAAATTGCAGTCTAATCATGTGGTAGAGAAGCAGAGAGTATTTTCCGGAGAACAATTCAATGATGAAGCCCAGTGACCATTTGCTAAGGAGATTAACACAGAAGAAAGGGATTATCAAGAGAAGGAAAAAAGACCTCAAAGGCATCTCAGAGATCTTGGAGACCACATCTTCCATTACAGGCCCAGAGGCCTATGGAGAGAGAATGGTCTCAGGAACGGGTCACAGGTGCCCTCCACTGGTTCACTGCCCAGGGTCACCTCTGGATGCTGCTCCCCACACCAGCACCCCAACTGCTTCAACTGC
This sequence comes from Cynocephalus volans, assembly GCF_027409185.1. Lineage (NCBI taxonomy): Eukaryota > Metazoa > Chordata > Mammalia > Dermoptera > Cynocephalidae > Cynocephalus > Cynocephalus volans. The sequence continues at coordinate 114,621,518 of NC_084468.1, read as the reverse complement.
TTATGCCATGGCTAAATTTGTCCCAAGTGGGGCTGGACCCACAGGTTTGGAAAATACAAGCCAGAAACCTTGTTGGCATGCACTTGGTGTTAGGTCTGCAGACTCACAGAATGACTGAGTTGTGGAAGTCTGGGAGCTTCCACCCTGTTTTCAAAGGATATATGGAAAAGGCTGGTGGCCCAGGAAGAGATCTGTCACTGTGGCAGAGTCATTGCAGACAGCCTTCACTAGAGCAATGCCAAGCAGAAGCGTGGGGTAGGAGTTGCAGCAGAGAGACCCCTTCAGCACCATGTGTAATGGATCCATGAGAGTGGGACCACCATGGAGACCCCCGAATAGTGGAGCTACCAATGTGCAATGCCAGCCTGGGAGAGGTGAAGCATGGGTTCAGACCAGGAAAGCCATAGAAGTGGATTTGCCTGAAGACTTGGGGACTCAACGCTGCTGCAGGGTACATCAAACATGTAGTAGGTATATGATTCACCAGCTTTGAGGTTTAATGCCTTCCCTACAGGGTTTTAGACTTGTTTGGGACCTGTTACCCCTTTCTTCTGACCATTTTTTCCCTTTTTGAGTGGGAATATGTATCCTATGCTTGTCCCACCATTGTGTCTTGGCAGTAGATAATTTGATTTCACATGTGGGATTTTGAGATTTTGGACATTGAGCTAAAACAAGTTAAGACTCTGGGGATGACATTAACATATTTGTATGTGAAAAGGACATGAGTTTTGGTAGACCAGGGACAGAAATCTGTGGTTCTGGGGGCTTTAAAAGGAGAGCACATGAGAGTCTTTCTCTCTCTGCTCTGCCATTTTCTGCCATGTGAGACCCCTGCATTGCTATAAAGCCACCACCAAAGAAGATCCTCACCATATGCGTTCCCTGCCTCTGAAACTGTAAGCAATAAATTTTGTTTTCTTTACAAATCACACAGTTCCAGTTATTTTGTTATAAGCAGCAGAAGTGGACTAATACAGATATTGTTGGTGTGGAGCTGGAGGCAGGTAAAAAGAAGAGGAAAGATTTTGATTAATAAAACACATACCCCGGAAGCTTAAAATACAAAAAGGGCAGCTGATCTTTCTTAAATAAATGCCTGTGTTCATTACCTATTCAGATCAGCATGTGGCAATTTTTATTTGTCAGTGAAAATCAATCAACTTACACTTTTAAAAAAAAGGTATACTATTTTGGGTCATCAGTCTGATTCAAGTGGTATTCTATTTTAGAAAAGTCATTTCTTTTTAAAGATGTTTTTAATATTCATGATTTGAACATTTAATTATGGTTGATATTAAATAAAAAAGAATGAGAGCACATTTTGACTTGCAAAGTTTGTAGTTCACTAAGAATTCATTAGGCCATACTCAGTAGGTTGAGTGTCAATCTGCAGTTTTTTTAAAATTCAGGTAAAGCATGTTTACCTACAGATAAATCTAATTGTAAAAAAAGTTTTTCCTGTTTCTTTGTTTTTAATAAGACAATACTGTAGACTACAGCTCTATTTCTATTGAAAGGAGTTTAATTTATATTTAAACATTGTTCTTGTTGCCTTTTGTAAATTTAAATAAGATCTTTGCACATAATTTCCTCATAAGTCGTAGGATGGCATACTCAGATTTTCTTAAAAAATATTACTTGAAGGTAAAAGGGATTTCAAAGTCAGAGAGACTCTGATTCAAACTATGAGATTCCACACCTACCTGTTCTAAACACTATGACAGTAACACACCACTTTGTACTCTGAGTGTCTACTGCAGGCCAGGTAATTTATGTATAGTATTTCATTTTACTCTTAAAATACTTCAGAGATTAATATATAGCTTGCCTTATTTTACAGATATGGGATTTGCCACAAACTAGTTGTAAGTCCTTGGATAGTTACTTAAATGTTCTTAGTTTTAATTTCCTCATGAATGAATTGGGGAAGACAGAACTACCTCACTTTTTTATTAATTTTAAACAACATAATATATATAATGCATCAAACTCAATGCCATGAACTGAACAGTCATTAATAATATAATATCCCTTCCAGTTTAATTAAACTACTATTCAGTTTCACTTCATACACAGAAATATGTAAGAATGTGTCTATATTGCCAGGTTAGGAGTCAGAGCATCTAAGATGTACCTGAATAGGGTTGCATGTTCGCAGATTTAGATCAACCTGACTGGGTCAACTGCATATGCATCAACATATTCCTCTTTAAAAATATAGTTCATTTTATATGAAGAAATAAGCAGCTTATTCAGGACTTTGGCTTTTAGGCTGAGAAAGTTTGTTCCTTTTGGTATACCTACCATCTCTAAGAAGTGGCTGACAAGAAACGGTATTGTGCCTTACACATTTATTAAAATAAAAATAAACTTAAAGTCTTGAATTCATACTCCTAAAATTCAAATCAAAAGATTTTTCATGCTTTAATATTCGGAGCAGCACTAAATGACTCCCCTGTGTTCATTGCTAATTTTAAAGCTATTAGATATAAAGGCTGGATTTCAAGGGAGGTATGGGATTGAATTCATTCTTTTTCTTTTTCAGAGTGAAACCCATGAGGCTTCAAGATTTAAAGTCAGTCAGCTCAACAGACCATGACAAGACTTGAATCTTCTTGATAAATACAAAAACACATTAGGAAGCGGTTTGACAGAGCTGCGTTGGGAGTACTTTGAGTGAATCTTTGATTATCTAAGTTGTTTAATTACTAGAACTACAACAACAAAAGAAAACCTCTTATCTATCTACATATTTTGGAATCTTTTAAATTATAAATATAGCTTAGGAACATTATGAAATATATTTTCAGATTCATATAGCTTTATCTCTGATTACTGATATTCTACATAACAATATGCATTCTTGCCTAATGACACGATGATATATAATTTTTTATGTCATTATTTTCCCACAAGATTGAATAACCAGTGTGTGACTTTTTGATCTTAACAAGAAATTTAAATAATTTTTCAATCTATATAATCGTACACTTACATAACCAGACATGATGCATTATACATGAGGTAATACTCATACCACACTTTGCTTTAAATTATAAGTAAACATTACAGAAGTTAATGTAATTTGAAATGTAAATTAATTCTAGGGGATTGTCTACCCTAAGATAATGCATTTTTTATTACTTATAAGAGTAAACCATACTTTCAAAGTAAGGTTATTTTAGCTTAAATAAAATAGAAAAAAAAAGTTAGTTTCAGTCACATAATTAAGTAAAAATCTGAGTCTATGATTCAAGTAATGCAACTAACAAGAATCAAAATTATTTTGCCTCTCTGGAGAATTCAGTCAACAATGTTTTCCTGCCAAATTTGTTTCAGAAATTTACTCAATGGAATGAGCATAAAGACCATTCTAGTAATGTGAATTATCTGTCTTCATCAATGAAAATTCTATTTGCTTCTACAACATATTGCCACATTGAATAGACTAATCATGGTGAATTTGGCTGTAGAATGGCCAGAAACAACAATAAAAAATACCCTTTCTTGCACACCAAAATAAAATTTAAAAAGAAAGTATAGCTTTTGACAGATTACTGGGCATTCCCTTTTAGGTAGTCATTGCCTTTAGAATGCCACCAGGGTTTTACTGACTAACTTTAATTTCCCATAGCAGTGATTCATTCACATTCCCTTGATCAGGCCTCTAAAATGAGTGGCATGAATCAGAGAGACAAAGGGTGATTAGGAAAGCCTTTTCCCACGGAACATGGTTACAAGTTCCTTGAGGGATTGAACTCATGTCCCTGGTCTCCTTTAATGCTGGGCCCCAAAGAACCTTGATAACTGGCCAAATATTGCTATTCTACAAAGTTAATTAAGCTATTATTTCCTATAAGACCTTACAAGGACTCTTTACAGCTTTATATGCCCTCAACACCTTCTAAATTTGAGAATAAATTTTAAGAATATTAAAAGTACTAAATATTCCCCTTTAACTCCAAGTGATACGCTTCATTCTGGGCTTAGACCAGGTTACAAAAAGGCAGTCAGATCACCATTAGATTTTTTTTCTTCTTAATGAGTAAAATGCTTCTTATGCTAGGTACTCTCTTAGTGTGCCTTCATTTTCTTTACTTCGACATAAGATATTTAGAATCTGAGACATTTCCTAATAATTTCTGTAATAATGTCTTTCATTTTCTTTGCTTCTTTGCCCTTTAGTGCATACCTTTCATCTATTGGGTTTGTAATGTTCTTTGCCCTCCATCATCTCTTCTTCTTTTTTTTTTTTTACTTCCAGAATAAAGAGATAGAAATAAAAGATAAATTTTTTGAACCAAAATGAAAAGGTGACCACAGGTTTTCTTTTACTTCTTCATAAGCCACCTTTCAGTAACAAATTTTTGCTTACCAAAGAGACTGAAAATTATATTGCTAATTAGCAAAATTTTCAAAACAAAGCAAACATGAACTTGAATTTTTAGGATATAGTTCACACCAAGTCTCTCCCATATCACGTGGTATTTATAAAAAAATGTAAAGTAAGCAAGGTCATTATTTAGAAATGGTAACCTTTATTCTCTATATACGAATGTTCATCATTAAAGCAAAAAATCAACTATTCCAGGCTCTGTGTATACCTGATACTGTAATAGCACTAGAATTCATATTTTTGAGGTATCTGAAAAATACATAGCATTGTCTTATGAATGTATGTGCCTATACATATTTTAGTTTGCCTAACTGCCAACATTTTATAAATTCTGACTGCTGCACTGTATTTCATAGTTGGCATATATCACCATTCACTTACCCATGCAACTGATGATGAACACCTAGATTGTTTCCACATCTTTGCTACCATCAACAATGTTGATATTGCAATGAACATTTCTTTTACGTTTCCATGAGAATATGCACACGGATTTTGCTGGTACTAAATTTACTAAGTACTGCCGGATTGCTTTCTCGAATGGCTGCCCTAGATAGACTTTTCATATACACACATGCACCCGCACATACACATACATGGTGTATAAGTTTAGATCTTATATGCAATTGTATCTTTACACAATATTGTATTTTTAATTGTATTTTTATCTTTAATCCAGTATTCTTTTTAAAAAAAATTTATTAATATTATTTTTTTACATTCTACAATGTGGTTGTAGAGCAATTGGGAGGGAGAGAGGAAAGGGGAAGGAGATGGGATGGAAGAAGGAAGGAGGGGGAGGGGTGGGATTGAGGCCTGTGGCACTCCCCACATTCCCACAGGGGAGACCAGGGGGCTTCCAGTGGTGGCTTAGTTATTGCCAGGCTGGGTGCAGATGTCACGGGGGTGTGGCAATCGCCCTCGTCTCCCACCACTCTAGATCGGGAACCCAGGGCCCTGCTTGCTGAGGCTTGCTGGTCATAGCTGGGGTGGTTGCTTGTGGGGGGATGGGGGTGTGGACAAGGCCCTTGGCCCCTGCTGCCACCGCTCAGGAGAGCCCGGGGCTTTTCCTGCGGTGGCTGAGTGGTGGTCACTGGGGTGGTTGCACTTGTCGGGGGTGGTGTGGCGGAGGCACGAGGCCCCCATCTTCTGGACTGGTTGTGGGTGTTGGGGGGGGGCATGGCTGAGTCCACTGGCCTTCCCTGCTTCTTGGCTTGGTAGCCCAGGGGACTTACGTCCCTTCTAGATGTTACAGGTATTCTTTGGTGAAATGAGACCTTTACTAGTTATCAAACTTCATCTTTCGTTATGAGTACTTTGTTTTTTCTTTCAGTTCTGTGTTGGATTATTTGCTGTTCTCACCACTTAAACTCTGCACTGGAACTAATTTGTTGTCCTTTGCTTACTTCTAAAATGGGGGAACTTTCTGTGGGGACCAGCACTTGAGCTGTGTGGTTGAACTAAATTGCTGCTTGGCTGCTGATTTCCTAGGGAAAGCTTTTTGTGCAGCTCAGATTTTAATAGTTGACTTTATAGGTACTTCAGGATCTGGTAAAAATCTGATGCACCTGGGTTGTAGAGAAACACTGGTCTGGGCCTAAGTCTTTTCATCAAACTGCATCCCTTGCAATTCTATATTCCTGAGCAGTCTCCTCTGAGTGGTCCTGCACTGATTTGGGTGTAGATCAGCTGTCGTTTCTGTGCCCAGTGTTCTCCTGGTGGGCTTGTCTCCCCCACTGCCTGTGCTCCAAACACTTCTCCTGGCCATGCTCCAGTCCCTTGTGATAACTCACCAGCCTTTGAGTGGCTCCTTTTTTTTCAGTTTTTCTGGCTCTTTGGTCCTATGTGGGTCCACGGGTATCCAGTTAGTGGTCTTTCTGGCTTGGAGACCACCAAGGACCTATTCTCCCCTGCCACCTCCAAGCGACTTCATCCAAAAGGCACAGCTGCAGCTGTTTGCCAGCTCCTGCTCTGTGCACTCAGCAGCTTCAGCCTTATAGCTGCCATGGCACAAAATGGTCAGAGCATTTTTTTCTTTCCCTCATTGTGGCTTCTCCCACCTTCATGCACTCTGTAGGTCTCTCCTCCTTTTCCCCTGAGCTCTAGTGGCCCCAGGTTGGCTGTCATTGCTTTTTAATAGTTGTAAATTGGTTGATTTGTGGGAGAGAGTGATGCTAGGAACTATTGATTCTGCCATCTTGATTGAAAGCCTGATCCAGTATTCTTTATAGATAAAAAAACTAAAGTGAAAGAAAAAACTATGAAGCTAAAGAGAGGGCACATGAAAAGAACAGAATTTCTTCATTAAGACACAAATGGCACTATGCTTACATATTGAAAAATTTTTGTCACCTAATGTTAAGAAAGTGAATATTTATAAACTGAAACCAATATCTAGATATTTTCTTAAGTTGACAAAACTGTATTTTGTTTTAATTCTTTAAAACATAACAAATCTTATGAAAGAGAATTTGGGGAAATTCATTCTGAGAATTTGATGAAAATAATCCACTGTTTCAGGTATTGTTGGTCCTCCAATTTGACTATACTTTACTGTCATGAAACACTTTGAAAAAAAAGCCATGTTCATGAGGAAATAAATTGATAATGTGTAGATGTTAATATCGTAACTGCCTGTTATGTTTCAAAATATGTTGACACTTCAGAGGCTAGAGAAGACAAGCAAATATGCCTGACTCACAAGCCACACACTGTCAATGTCCATGTGGAAGAAGGCAATAACATACATGGCTTCTCTCAGATTAATTTGATTAATTTTGGTAAATTGATTCCAAAATTCAAACTTTAATATGTTTTTATTTTCAAAATTTCAGTTGATTTCTCCATATTGAAACATTTCTCAAATATATGCTTCACTTTCAATGTCCACCCAAGAAAAGCTAATTCAAGCAGTGGCATGTTTCATAATAATAATGACAATACTGTAAGCATACTAATAATAACATCATTTTAGGTACATTTATTGGCCACCTACTGCATGCCTAGGATTTCATGTTCGTTATGTCCTCTGATTTTTAGAACACCATGAAATAGGGATTATTATGACCATCATCAGAAAAGCAACAAACACTCAGAGAGATGGAGAATTTGATGAATATCTCACAGTTGTAAGAAGCAGAGTAGGAACAGTATGATTCCATCAACTCTGCTTTTTTCAGTATATAGCCACTTTTAGAAATAATTCTGTGAAAGTTAATTTTATGTGTCAATTTGGCTGGGTAACTGTGCCTCAAAATATGGTCAAACATTGTTCTGGATGTTTCTTTGAGGGGGGTTTTGGATGAGATTGAAATTTAAATCGCTAGACTTTACATAAGGAAGGTTACCCTTCATAATGTGAGTGGGGCTCATCCAATAAGTTGAAGGCCTGAATAAAACAAAAGACTGCCCTCTACTAAGCAAGAGGGAATTCTGTCAGAAGATGGCCTTTGAACTTGAATTTAAACATCAGCTCTTCTCTGAGTCTTCAGCCTGTTAGCCTATTCTAAAGATTTTGGATGTGCTAACCTTCATAATTGCGTGAGCCATTCCTTCAAATCTCTCTCTCTCTCTCTCTCTCCCTGTTTCTTTTTTTCTGTCTCTCTTGCTCTCTCCTGCCGCCCCACGTCTCCCCTCCCCCCATGAGTATGCATATGAAGGTACTTAAAAAGTTCATGAAACAATTTGTATCATCTTTTAATTCCATTTTTTCACAAAGTTTTTGAAGTATCTTTGTATATATCTCCTATTGGTTCAGTTTCTCTGGAGAACCCTAATACAAATACTGGAAGTTATAAATGTATTTGTGAACTCAAAGCACTATTTCTTTATTAATGCTCTTTCTCATGCTATTTTCTTCCCATTCCTCCTCTTCCTCCTCTTATTCTCTTTTTTCCTCTTCCTCCTGTCTTAAGAACAACATGACTTTTGTCATGCAACTAACTCCATGTCTTTTTCCTCAAAGTATCTGTATGTTTATTTTATAACTTCACTTGTTCCTTTAGTCCAGGTGAGAAAAAATTCCAGACCAAGACTTTGTTGTCAACTATCCTTTGGTAAGACTGGATTTGCATTTATCACTTCAAAAAGATTCTAAATGTTCACTTAATTGCTTATTCTTTCCTTTTATATCAGATAAGGTAGCATAAGTTGTCTGTTTATATGCTATATTTTATCCCTTCCTTGAATGAATTGTTATCTCAGCCTCTTTTATATCTTCAGTCAAATATTTATGCCTACTCCTGACACTTTTTTTTAACCTACATTTTCAACACACATTCAAATCAGGATCTGTGTCTAACTATGAATTTCTGATAGGCAACTCCTTTGATCTCAAACAGAAACTTCCTGTCTGCCTTATGTAGTCTTTATTGTAGGATTAAAGTTGTGGGCAGGAAGTCTTCAACAAGCTTCCTGTAACATAACAAAGTGCAAGAGTATTTTACATTGACATGACCAGCTCATCTATCTGGAAGATCTTAGGTCTTCTCTATACTTTGATCAAGGCTCCTGTCACCAGCCAAAAAGGGATGCACTAATAATTTCTGACATTTTTTTCTTTCATGGGTTGGTGGTTTCTCTTTCTGGGGTAGTAACTGTGACTAAAATAAAGAAAGATCTCAGGTATTTTCTAATCTGCTCTCCTAAATAAAATATAAATCTTAGTTTTACAACAGAGAGAATTTTTATGTTTATATTTGTTTGTATTTTTTATTGATGCTTGAGGATATCAAAACAATATCATCATATCTGTTTAAATGTGAAACAGTGTCAGGATAAAAAGCTGAATAAAAAAGAATGTTGATAATTTTTAGGAAATTATTTAAACTCAATGAAACCATAACCAAAATTAATGGTTTTCAGTTTTATTTTTAATAAAAATCATTTCAGCTTCAGGGACAACAAAGATATTTTTCTTGGATGACAAACATTTCTGAGTTCAAACCATTATGATGAAGCAGCTAGAGGAAAGACTGATGAAAGAGAAGCTATTAGTCTTTAAGTTTGCCTAAGTAAAAGCTCTTCTTATCTCTGGATTTTCAATACTTAGCATAATCTCTAAATATATTTAAAGGCATGACTTAAAGCTTTCTCATTCCTCATGCCTACTTCACAAGCTTTTTTACATTTTACTTTGTTGTAGATACTGTGCCAAGTTGAGAAATGAATCAAAGACCTAATCTAAAATCAGCTCAAAACCTTTAATATATTTGCTAATCACACTTTCTTTGGACCATCAAAACTAATGAGGTAATGGAGCTTATAATAGAATTTACTTTATTTCCGAGAGAATGGCAAGTTTCAGAATCACTAGACCAAATTCTCCATTTTCCAAACAAGAAAATTGAGATCCAGAAAGCTGATTTAGCTCAGGTTATACTTTTCGTTTTGGCAAAGGCAAGATGAGAGAACATTTTCTCTTTCTTACTTTCTCCTTAATTATTACCCTTCTGCAACTATGGAGTATCTTTTTGGGATAACAAAAGACTTTGTAACTTTCTTTATTACTCAGATAACTAGGAGCTGATTACATGATTTTTTCCCCAAAATATAAAAAAAATGTTTCACTGTTCTATAACTCTTTAAAGTTAATAATTAAAATTTCGTAAAAGCAAAATTGAATATTTGCCAATTCAAGTTCTGATTATGTTAATTTAAATTATAAATGCATTTTTGAGTGTTGTCATGTATTTTTAAGGCCTTCTGATTGTTGTAGTGCAAAGATTTGGAGAAAGATAAGTGCACTTCACATACTAATGCATTTCACATTTTTAATGTAATGCTTTAACTCAATAGGTTTGTCTTTAATCCCTTCATAATCCTTTTAATATGATGTCTATAATGTGTTAGTAATAAATTACATTATTTTAATTGCTTACAAATTTACATGGTCTATAATTGGATTTTCCTATATTTCAAAAACATTTCCTTCATAACTCCTTTTAAGTTCCTAACATAAGAACATAAGAACACCTTGTACAAGTAATTAAGAAAATGGAAAATACTTATGTTTATTTACCTTCTAAGAATATTAAATTTAGGGAATTGTACATCTAGCTATTTGACCTCTGGAAAAATTCACAATGCAGCAAAATGATCAGGAAGAATATCTGTCCTTCAAACTGATATAGTTATCAAAGATATATAATACTTTCAACATATGAATAATTTACTGAAATGAAAATTAGTATTCTCTCTTTATAATTTTGCATCCTCCAGTTACAATTATATAAAGCCTTGGCCTCTCAAGCTATCAGTTAAGAAAAATTCAGTTTTTGCCTGCTAGATTCCTGACAATTTACTCAGCAGAATCTAATAAATTGGAGAACTGGGAAGTTACCAGACAAGCCGGGGGTGGGGGAGGGGAGAGATAGAGATATATAGAGATAGAGATGAGAGAGAGAGAGAGAGAGAGAGAGAGAGAGAGAGAGAGAGAGAATAGATACAAGACAGGGCAAGGGTTTACAAAAAAAGGGAAAACATAGATTCAAAAAGTACAAATAAAGTTGTCCAGTAGCTCATTTGGGAGACCGCGGTGCTGATAATACCAAAGTCAAGGGTTCCGAAGTCAAGGGTTTGGATCCCCATATCAGCTAGCCACCAAACAAGCAAACAAAAACAGTGCCAATGAGAGAAGAGATAAAAAATCAAGTTGGCACTGGACTAATGGTAGACACATAAGTGACCAACACTTACGGAGTTTTCATTATTCTTAGTTCTAAGTACTGACCATGCTTCAGGTCATTTAATTTTTAGGACAACACTAAAATACAGGCATACTTACTTCTATTTTTCACATAAAGTATAGCATGCACACAAAAGTTACATAAAGTGCCTGCCCAAGGTCACAACTACTTACTTTGGTGGAGTAGAGAATTCTTAGTGAAGAAAGCAGGAATCAAATCCAGATAACTGACTCCAGAATATACACTTTTAACCAAGTTACCACGAAAGATTTTAGAAAAACTTCTGTGGTATTACATTGCAATTCCTCTTTGCTGCAAGAAACTATTGACAAAATTAATCTACAGAGCTTTTTTGATAGGTTGTGGTTTATTTTGTCATAGCATGCCAAAACTGTCACATGGTAGTGGTAGTTGATTATTATGAGTATTACATACTGTATATACATACTAGTTTATGCAATTTATTTATTCAAGCATGACAATACACACCTCTATCCTTTATTTTCCAGTGGCATTTGTCATTCTCACAGAAGAATTTTTATTAGAAGGAAATGGATATTTAATATAGCAGTGAAATAGAACTTACAATATTAACCAATCCATATTGGTTAAATACACATACACATGTACACACACACACACACACACACACACACACACACACACACACACACACACACACACAATAGGAATTGACCGAACTGGGTTGATTAATCTTAAAAGATTGCATGAGAATGGTTTTAATGTTTTATTTGCTAAAGTATAAATTTTATTGTGTAGTTTGTTAGGAATTAATACATTATTTCTAGTCCTGTAATTGCAAAAGCAGTCTTTTTTAAAAGGACATAATTAATGAGGCAATTGAACAAATTATAATACGATGCCTTTTTTTCCTATTCTGACAGAAATAAATTACACATCACTATTTGTAGGAGTAAACAGAGTAAAAATTATACAGAGTTTTAATAAGATTAACTGTAATTGATTTGATTAATTTTACTGGCATGACTAATACATTATAGAAAGTACAAATGCTTGGAGTCATTAAAATAAAAGATCCTATTGTGTGTGCTTGTGTGTGTGTGCATTTGTATAAATGTATGTGTATATATATAAATGTGTGTGTATATATTATCAGCTTGTGTTATTAATTTAGATTTGATTTCTAAATATTTGGATGGGGTTTTCAGGATTTTCAATATTAAATCAAAGATTGCTTGATAAAGGAGTTTAGTTTCCCATCAACAGCTGGTATTATAATGAAATTAAAAAAAACATCCCTGGGGTTTCTTTCTTTGTTATTCTATGCAATTTTGCTTTTATTGCTTTTTCCTTTCATTTTTAAGTGTCCTTTACCTTATGAAAATTTTATTTTTATCTGATTGTCAGATAAGCCTATGAAAGCTTGTTTTTGATTATCTGTTACAGAGATTGTAGTATATTGATTTTAATATTTGTCTTGTTTTTAGCTTGAAATGAATTTAATCCTTCCTTAGGCAGTGGAGGCAGACAACATCGTGGTATGCAGGCAATACCCTGTAGGGAATGAGGTTGTCACAAGAGTCTCTGGGTTCCTTGAACAACCTTTTCCTCTCTTTGTTCATTTGACTTTATAGCAAGGAAAGAGATGGCTAGGCTGCTTTCCCAGTCTGTAATGCAGTGTAGGAAATGTAAGCTTGAATGGATTTAAAGTTTTCCAAAAACTGGATTAAACTTCACTATTATTTCAGCAAGTTTATTGACTAAGCATGTTATAGAAAAATGTTGTGTTTTTAAAGAAAGAAATGGCCCTTTTTTTCCTGTCATTCACACCAATTTCTCAAATTCATAAAACCAAAATGTCTGGGTGAGCGAGCACATTCATCAAACAGTTCATATCAATGAAACACATAAAAGTTTAGTACTTAAATCAAATGCAAGTGTACTTCAGAAAATCTGCAGAAAAAAATAGAATTAAAAGATAATAAGAATCTTTCCATGAACTTTTTGAAGTATTCTTGTGTTTTATATTACTTACATAAAGAAATAGAAGAAGAGGTTATTTTATTATTTAATTGTGGTAGATTCCCTAAATCTAAAGCAATTCAAAACATTCAGGCTCACACACTTACACACATATGCACACACACAAAGACACAAACATTCACACACACACATTAAATATATGTCCCTTGGGTATCATGAATAATGAGTAGCCTTTCTCTCTTGTCCCACTGAACCTACAAGAGAACAAAAAGACTTCCTCTAAAGGTGTTCCTGAGGCTTACTAGGAACAGGCTGCTACTTTTATCAGTCTACATTTGAAGACACATAACCACCATAATATTGTTTAATTTTATAACCACCATTTAGGTTTGTTTCTTAAGGACATAACCAATATATGAAACTCAGCAATTAATAAAATTTTGTAATTTTCCCTGAGATATTTCCATTTTGCTAAAATTGCTAAATTAATGCCCTAGTTATACTACACTATTGTGAAAATGAGCCAAAGGATATCTAGTACTTTTATATAAATATTTTTCTATTCATTCAATTAACAATTTTGTTCTTTATTCTACAGACATACTTTTAAGGTCTTTTTTTTTTTAATCTGTTCTTTGTAATACAATCTATATTTTAAAAATAGTAAAGTTATGTAACTAAAATGCAGTATATGAATTAGGATTCAATCTCCCCCATTCTGCTTTGCCTACCAAGAAAAAAAAAAGAAAAGAAAATTGACCATGCTAATAACAAAATAGCTGTTCATTAGGTGACCAGAGATTAAGGAACCAGAGACATCAATGGATATCTGAAAATCTAAGGGTAAATAGGATTAAATTAACAGATAAAGTATACAAAAAGAGGGATATCTTTGGGAGAGTGTGGAGAACTGCCAAGAAAGTAAGTGCCAATTTTCAAAGTTGAATTCCAGGGAGGTATAATCTGAAAAGAGGTAGGGAAAATAGAAACAGGCTCCTACAGCACAATCAAAATGTTAGAGCATCAAGATAAGCTGGAAAATACAAAAAGTTTTGCAATTGCCTAAAACATATTTCAGTATGAGCTGAAAGAAACAGGGAGGGAGAAAAGAAGAGAGAAAAAGGAAATAAAACATTTTTCTATCCATATAAAAGCCAGAATCTTCAGATTGAAAGGCTCTCTATTGAATATCCATAGTAAATAAAAAACATTCAGTACCTTGATACAGCCTGGTGAACACTAGAAGTTAATTATTTTTTAAAAAAACAAGAACAATTTGCCTGTTAAGAAATGAAATAAGATTAATATCATACTTTGGATTGGCATGGTTCAAAAAGACAATAAAATTAGGCCTTCAGAGATCTGAGGAAAGAGAAATCTAAATTAGAAATTCTATAGCCATCCAAAACAATAATCTAATCTGAATTCAAAATAAATAATAAGAAAATCATGCTACACAGAAAATATTTTGTATGCCTTTGAAAAGTAAGCAAATAATAAATAAATAAATAAACAAACAAATAGATAAATAAAGATCTATTTTCTTAGAATGTTCTCAATAAAATGAAAATGGAAACAACAAAAGAAAGATAAAAGATTCTACCTTTGAAACATTCAAGAAATATAATTTTAAAAACCTTAATTTGAAAGTTTTGCTACAAATTTTATAAAATCAGAAATAATTAGAAAACATAGTGAGAGGACTTTATGACAAATGTACTGAAACTAAATTAAAATTCATTTAGCTAAGTATAAAATTAAAAAACTAAATAACTTTAATGATTTAAGGTTCTATGTCATTATTTATCAATATGAGAAAAGAAAGATTATAAGACATGACAAAGAAATCAAAAATTATCCAATATTCACTTTTGAAATAATCTCCAAAGTAGCTTTATTCTAATTAATTTATAAAATATAAATAAAGAGACTTCACTTTCGCCAAATATTTGAAACATACTTTCAAGTAGCACAGATTTGGTGACATATGATTATCTTTTCTATGAATTAAATCATGCTTATAATTTTTCAAAATTTAGAATGATTGATGTTAGCAAAACATTGAAAAGAAGTATCATACAGTAACTATGATAAGACTTGGTAAAATAAAAATAATAATAAACTGACAGAAGTCAGTGGTTGTGTTAGCCAATCAAATAACAATGAGAGAATTAAATATATCACCTGAAGTTAAATTATGTAACAACTGAAATAAATAAAATAATAATGTAACTGACTATGCTTAGAGGTCCTGGCTAGACTATTCACTCCCAACCTTTATAATATCAACCACAGCAATATTGAGAAGGAACCTTACAGAAGCAATTCTCTTATCTTGCTAAGACAAGTCCTCCCATTTCCTCAACATTAACATCTTAAAGTTGATGAGGGGGGCAATAGATTTCCTAGTTTTCTGACAAAACTGATCTTTTCAACAATGTCTAGCTCATCATAAAAAGAAAGAGATCAGTTCCAAAAATTAGGCTACAATTAACTGAGTATTCCCTCTTATTGAATATACCAGAAGAACTAATTCCATTATGATTCACCTCCCTGAAAACTTCAGTCAGCACATAAAACCCAGCAAGATAGAAGACTAAGAGGTACTTGGCTTTCATCCCCTTCTGAAGATTCCAGAATTTTCAGTAAGTCTGAGGCACCCACTTAGAACACAAAAATTGAGAATAGTCAAATGAGAAAAATAAGAACAGTGGTTTCATTTTGACCTCATCAACCCTTCCCCCCAGTCTAGAATAGCACCAACATAGAGGGCTCTCCTGGATTTACAGTTTCTCCAGTGAGGAAAAAAGAACCCAAGGCAGATTTATATCTTCCCCCCCATTCTGTGGCATTCCCAAGGAGACCCATATCTGTTTCATTTCACAGGGAATACTGAAGAAATTGGCAGAGCTAGACTTGCAGGAGTCAATTAAAAACAAAGAAGAGGGACAGGGCTCAGAGCTACCAGAACAAGGATCTTGGCGGTTCCTGGGCAGGGAGCCTAAAGCGACCTGATCCAGCCTCTGGATACAGGCTGAAGACCCTCCAAACTGTGGAGCACAGCCTGTGGCCCCACCAAACCTGGAAGCCTAGGCAGTGGCCTCACCTGAAAAGAGAGTCAAGTGAGCAAACCCATTCAACCTCAAAGGATGAGCAGCAGCCATGTCCAACAACAGAAATGGACACCCAGATTCCAGTGCTCACCAAATAGATTAAACTTGAAAAGGTCTGCACCAAGACACATTATGATTAAATTGTCAAAAGTCAAAGACAAGGAGAGAAGTTTGAAAGCAGCAAGAAAAGTGACTCATCACATATAAGGTAGTCTCCATAAGATTATCAGCAAATTTCTTAGCAGAAACCTCACTGATGAGGAGAGTTTGGAATAATATATTCAAAATATTAAAGGAAGAAAACCTGGCAACCAAAAATACTATATTAGGTAAACCTATCTTTCAGAAATGAAGGCAAGATATAGGCTTTTCCAAACAAGCAAAGGCTAAGGGAGCCCATCACCACTAGATCTGCCTTAGAGGAAATGTCAAACGGAGTTCTTCAAGCTAAAAAGAAAGAGTGCTAATTAATAATGTAAAAATTTGTTAATGGATAAAACTTACCAGGAAAGTTAAGTATATAGCCATGTCAGAATTATCTAATGTTGCAATGGTAATGCATAAATTAATTTCAAGTCTGGTATAAAATTTTAAAAAATAAATAAATGTCTTAAAAATAAGTATAATAACAATAATTTGTTACTGGATAAATGATATTAAAAAAATAGTAAATTATAACATTAAACCTAAAGTGGGAGGTGAAGAGAAGCAAAAGTATAGAGTTCGTGTATGTGAAAAAGTTAAGTTGTTACTAGGTTAAAATATTATGTTGTAAGATATTTTATGTAAGTCTCATGATAACCCCAAAGAAAAAACACGTGTAGTATATACACAAAAGTTTAAGAGAAAGAAATCAAAGTTTACACCAGAAAATGTCATCAAATCACAAAGAAAGACAGCAAAAGAGGTAAAAAGGGAAAAGAAACTACAAAAGTCCGAAAACAGTTAACAAAATGGCAATAGTACTTAACTATTAGTAGTTACTTTACATGTAAATGGATTAACTATTCCAATCAAAAGACACAAAGTGGCTAAATAAATTTAAAAAATAAAATAAAATAAAAAACAAGACCCAATTATTTGCTGCCTACCATAGTCTCACCTTAGATTTAAGGACACATGTAGGCTGAAAGTGAAGGTATGGAAAAACGCATTCCATGCAAATGGAAATCAAGTATAGCAAGGGCTATATTTATATCAAGCAAAACAGACTTTATGTCAAAAACTTTCACAAGAGACAAAAAAGGTCTTTAAATAATGACAAAAGTGTCAATTCATCAAGAAGGTAGAGCAATTGTAAATAATAACACACACAGCATCAGAGTACCTAAATATACATATAAAAAATACAAATAGAACTTAAAGGAGAAATAAGAAGCAATACAGTAACAATAGGGAACTTTAATACCCCCTCTCAACAATGGATCATTTAGACAAAAAATCAATAAAGGAACAGCAGATTTGAACAACTCTGATGACCAAATGCACCTAAAAGAAGTATACAGAACATTCCAACCAACAGAAACAGACAGTACAGTCTTCCAAGCATACACAGAGTATTCCCCAGAGTAGATCATAAGTTAGATCACAAAACAAGTCTTAACAAATTTAGGAAGACTGAAATCACATCCAGAACCTTTTTAAATAACAATGTTATAAAACAATAAAATTTAGGGCAGAAATAAATGAAATACAGAACAGAAAAATAATAGAAAAGACTAGGAAAACAAATAGTTGATATTTTCGAAAAAATGAACAAAGTTTACAAATTTTCTAAGACTACATGAAAAAAAGAGAGGACTTAAATGAAACTATACATGAAAGAGAAGAAATTACAGCTGATACCATAAAAACAGAAAGGATCATAACAGACTACTATGAGCAATAATATGTCAACAAATGAGATAACCTAGAAGAAATGGATAAATTCCAAGAAATATACAACCTACCAAGACCAAATCATGAACAGAAAATCTGAACAGACCAATAATGAGTAAAGAGGTTGAATCAGTAATCAAAAACTTCCCTACAATGGGAAGCACTAGAAAGTCTCATTGCTGAATTCTACAAAACAATTAAAAGAGAATTAACACCAACCCTTCCCAAATTCTTCCAAAAAACTGTTAAGGAACACTTTCAAACCCATTTTAAGTGGCTGGCATTACCTTGATACAAAACCAGGTAAGGACACTGCAAGAAAAGAAAATTGCAGGCTAATATATATGATGAACATAGATGTAAAAACTTCAACAAAATACTAGCAAACAAACTTCAACAGAATACTGAAAGGATCATACATTATGATCAAGTGGGATTTATCCCTGGGATGCAAGGATGTTTCACCATGTGCAATTTAATCACTGTGATGCACCACATTGACATAATGAGGGATAAAATTTTTGTGATCATCTCAATAGCTACAGAAAACACATTTGACAAAATCCAATATCCTTTAATGTTAAACACTCTCAACAATCTGGATATAGAAAAAATGTACCTCAACACAATAAAGGCCATATATGACAAGCTTGCCATGAATTCTCTAAGATCGGGAATAGACAAGAGTGTTCATTCTCACCATTTCTATTCAACATAGTACTGAAAGGTCTCAGCCAGATTAATTAGCCAAGAAAAAGAAATAAAAGGCACACAAATTGGAAAGGAAGAAAAAAAATTGCCTTAGTTTGTTGCTGGCATGATCTCATATATAGAAAACCCTAAATATTTTACCAAGAAATTAAAACAATAAATAAATTCAGTAAAGTTTCAGGAATAAAAACAATATGCAAAAATCAGTTGCATTTCTATACATTAACAATAAACTATCTGAAAAAAAATTTAAGAAAACAATCCCATTTATATTCCATCAAAAACAACAAAATAGTTATGAATAAATTTAACCAAGCGAGTGAAAGATATGTGCGCTGAAAACCATAAGACTCTGATGATAGAAACTGAAAATGACAGAAATGAATGTAAAGATATCCCATGTTCATAAAAAAATAGAATTAATATTGTTAAAATGTCCATACTACCAGCAATCTATAAACTCAATGCAATCCATGTCAAAATTCCAATGGCATTTTTCACAGAAATAGAAAAAAAAAATCAATTCTAAAATTCATATATAACTACAAACAACCCTGAATAGCCAAATCAGTCTTGAGAAGTAACAAGCTGCAAGCATTACACTTCATAATTTCAAACTATATTACAAAGTACTGACATAAAAATAGATATAAAGATCAATGGAACAGAACTGAGAGCCCAGAAATAAATCCATGCATTCAAGGTTGATTAATATTTGACAGAAGTGCACACAATGGGAAAAGGATAGCTCTTCAATAAATAATGTTGGGAAAACTGGATACCCATGTGCAAAAGAATGAAAATGTTCCTTCCCTTACTCCACTCATAAAAATTAACTTGAAATGTGTTAAAGACTTAAATGTAACCAGAAACCATAAAACTCTAGAAGAAAACATACAGAAAAACCTTTTTGACATTGGTCTTGGCAATGATTTGTTGGAAATGACAAAAAAAGCATAGAGATAAAAGCAAAAATACACAAGTGGGACTACATCAAACTGAAAAGAATCGGAACAAAAAAAATCAGTAACATAATAAGGAAATCTATGGAATAGAAAAGAAATATTTGCAAAGCATGTATTTGAGAAGGGGTTTATATCCAAAATACATAAAGATCTTATATCAACTCAATAGCAAAAATAAATAAATAAATATGAGAATAATCTGATTTAAAAATGGCTATAGGACCAAGAAGACATGTTTCCGAAGAAGATATAAAAATGGCCAACGGGTATACAAAAAAGTGCTCAACACC
Source organism: Cynocephalus volans (assembly GCF_027409185.1). Lineage (NCBI taxonomy): Eukaryota > Metazoa > Chordata > Mammalia > Dermoptera > Cynocephalidae > Cynocephalus > Cynocephalus volans. Next base: position 114,601,511 of record NC_084468.1, on the reverse strand, counting down.
ACTAATTATCAAAGTAATGCAATTCAAAACCACAATGAGATAGTTTCATCTTATATCTGTTACAATGGCTATATCCTTTATTCTGTAAATATGGTTAAATAATTAGCCATATTGATTAATTTCGATTTATGAATCTCCACTTACATATACTGAAATAAATGCCATTTGGTCAAAATGCACTTTATTTTTTATAATCTGATGAAATTAGCATAAAACACATATATTAATGAGTAATTTTATCTTTTAAACTTTCAATATTTTAATATTCTTGTCATATTTTGATATCAGAATTATACTGGTCTCAAAAATTTTGGAAGCATATTATCACTCATTCTATTTAGTGACAGAATTTTTGTAAGTTTGGCATTATTCCTTTCTTAAATATCGAAAAAATTATTGATTATGCCAACCTGACTTAGAGGTTATTTTATGGAATTTTTTTTAACTAGATGTTGAATTAAAATTTAATTATTTTGGCAAATATAGGCCTATTTGGATGATCTTTTTTTGAAATTTTATAATAATTTGACAATTTTATCTGACTATTTATTAGCATGAAGTAGTTTATAATATCCTCTTGTGATCCTTTTAATGTCCATAATCTGTAGGGATCCCTCCCTCTTGAGTTATAATAATAATTATTTGTTCTGTATTTTTATGTTTTATCAGTCTTGTCAGGTGTTTATAAGTTGTGTTAATCTTTACAAAATACTAAATTTTGTCCTTGTTAATTTTCATTGAGTGTTTGTCTTAAACTTTATTAATGTATGTTCTTATTTGACATCTTTTCTCCTAATTTTTTAATTTAATTTGCCTTTGTTTCTAACTTTAATGGGTGGAAACTTAGCTTATTTCTTTTTTCTTTTATAATTATGCAATGCAGTGTACAAATTTCTAAGCATGCCTTTAACTGTTTCCCGTAAGTCTTAGCATTTAGTGTTTTTGTTTTCATGTACCTCAACATATTTTTACTGTCTATTATGATTTCTACTTTGTCATGTGTTATTTATCCTGTTTAGAAGGATTTTTCCTTACTGTTTGTGACTTTTCTGTTATTGATTTATATCTTAATTATGGTCAGAAAATGATAAAATATCAGTCTTTTGAAATTTGAGACTTGCTATACCTTAACATCTCAACAGTTACAGGAAAAACAAAACAAAACAAAACAATCAAAAAAAAAAAACTCAGTAAAGTAAGAGTAGAAAAATGTTACCTTATAAAAATATCAATAGCAAATATCATATATAAAGGTGAAATTTTGAAATATTGTTGAAGGTACATTGAAGCATACAAATGTATAATAATATACCTTTGTCATAAATTAAAGTCATTTTGAAGTGTACCTCTTTCTGCCTAGGATATGTCTGTGTCAAGGTCTTCTTTACTGGATATTATTTGGTGAATATTTTCATGCTCTAACTTTTTCCATCTTTTTACTTATTACCTTTTATATACCCATATTTAGATGTGCCTTTTATAAGGAGCATGTTCTTGTCTACATTTTTATACAATCTGTGTGTTTTATTTTTAGCACATAATCCAAGTTTCTTCAAAGTAATTACTGATATATTTGGTTATAAGTGCATAATCTTTCTATTGCTTTCTCTTTGTCTAGCCAGGTCTATTTTCCTTTATCTCTCCTTTCATGATTTTTCACAATGGGCTTTAAAAAAACTATTTAATTTTCTACATTTTTTCTGCATGATAACTATGCACTCTGTAATTAGTTATCCTAAATATGACAGTATGCATTGTTGACATATCAAAGTCTATTTAAAGTTTCTTTTATCACTTCCTAGACAATGCAAAAAATTAAAATGCACTAACTTCACTCATTCCCATTCAAATCATAATGGGAATTTGATTTTTCTTGTACTTTAATCATATATATATATACACATATATATATATACACAATGAAATGTTTTATTAGTTTTTATCAATATTCATTTAGATTTATCTACATTTACCCTTTTGTCAATACTGATTTTTTCCTTATATTGGAGTTTTATATGACTTCATTTTTCCTCTGTCCTTAAAAAATCCTATGCCTTTATTTAATGTGTTGACTAATACATAATTTCCTGTTTTTGTTTGTTTGTTTTTTAATTACAAGCATCTTTATTTTGCCTTTATTCTTGAGGGATTTTGCACTAATCAAAGATACCTTGTTTATCCAAATTTTAGTTCAGCTTTTTGAAGTTATTTCATTTCATTGGCTTACAACTTTTTGCTGATTTAAGAAGTCAGCTGTATGTCTAGGTTACTCTCCTTTGATAGTAACATGTCTCTTTTTTTCTAGCTTCTTTCAGGATGTTAGTGTTTTCTTTATTTTTCAACTGTTTTTGTAATTTTTTTGTATTCTTGCTTTGGGAAAACTAAACCTGAGATTTGATGTATTTCATTATTTCTGGGAAATTCTCAGTGATTATGCCTTCACTATTGCTTCTATGTCATTCTTTTATGCACTTTCTCTATAAATCAGTGTTCAGTTTTGTTAGAAATTCTCAATCTATCCTCTATATTTCATTTCCATTTTTCCTTTTTTTGTGCTTCATTTTGAATTTTTTGAAATTTGTTCTCCAGTTCACTAATTATCTCTTTAGATGTGACTAATATGCTATTAAACATCTCCCTGAGGTTATTAATATTAGTTGTAAGGTGATACAGTTATAGAATTCCAATATTATTAATCTTTAAAACTCTTCCAGTTTTTCAACGTTTATTTAAAAATCATAATTAGCACAACCATTTTATAGTCTATGACCTAGAATGACACCATATGGATCACTTTGAGTCAGTTTTTATTTTCTCTTATTTTCTCTATCATATTGACTTGTGATTTGGTTAAACTAAGATATTTACACCAAGAAAAGAAAGTTATATGTAAAATATTTGAAAAGGAGTTTGAAATATTTGATGAGTTTATCTTTTTGAGAGGAAAATTTTCTTTGTAATTGCCAATAATCCAGATACATTAACAATCCAGGATCACCTTTACCAAATATAGATATTTGAAGCTGGACTCAGCCTCTTATTCTTACTCTTAGAAATAACACCTTTGGAACTTCAAGATAGCACCTCTTTCTCAGAAAGCCCTGGATTTCAGTTTTCAATTTCTGTCTTCTCTCTTTGCATGGCTGACAAAAGATTTGCTTGGTTTTCAACTTCTTGGCTATCTACTCTAGACACTATTAGGAGAAATGTTGACCTAAACACTGAGCTTCTATTTTGGATTTCCTTCTTTCTGATTTTAGCCTCATAATTTTTCACCATTGTTTTTAGTGTTCTCATGCATTCAAACATATTTTTAAACAAATGCATTGTCCAAATATGTTAGTTGTTCTCTAGTTATGGAAAGGGTCCTTCAGCAGGATTCAACCTACCGTTTACACAGGCAGAAGTTCTGAACTTTCTTTTCTCTAAAACATTTATCATCTTCTGAGATTATTTACAATGTACCTATTTATTGTGTAAATTTTTAAACATCTATATTTTCTGTTAGAATAAAATTATAGCAGAATCTCTGTCTCTTTTTTTAGTTGATGTATCTCTGGTGCCTGAAATAATGCCTATATACAGTAGTAGTTGCTTAGCAATTATTAGTCCAGTAATAAAATCAAATGAAGAAAAAAAAATGGAAAACTTTATTTAGACAATAGTTTCTATTTTTATTTGTTTATTGTGCTTGATGTGTTTCTGGGTGAAAAAAGCCTACAAGTTAGAATAGATAAAATAAAATATCACTAAACAATCTCAATAGTATTGTTGTGAGGCTACCACATGGAAAAGGAACCAGAATAGCTAATTGAGAATTTAAAAGGGGGGTTTTATTGGCTGGCCAGTGACTGTCCCTCCAAGAAAGTCTCAGAAGGGAGCAGCCCTGACGTGAAGTTTAGGGGATTTTTTAAAAGGTACATTTTAACATTAGTCACACAGTTAAACTTAGCAAATAGTTACACACTTATAGTTATCATATAGTTACACACATACACACATACTCTCCTGGTGCGAGGAGGGGTTTTGGGAGGCCTAGTGCAAGCTGATAATAAAAGCTGAAAGAAGCCAGTTAATCACTCAGGGGCATCTTGGCAATTCGAGAGGCAATTCAAACCTCTCAAAGTACAGGCTAATATTTAGCTTTTAACCTCTATTAAGGGGGGCTAAAGAACTGAGGGGGATTTTTAAACAATAACATGTTTTAAGCAATTCAAACACTATTTAAACTTAATCCACCTTGTCACATAGCAAGCAGTTTCACAGAAGTGAATTGCATATGTTATGAAAATGGGGGACACCCTATCTCATTTCTAACTCCTCTTTAGGAAGGAATCAAATCATTGATTCTTCAATCCTTAATTTATTATACCTGGTATGTAGGACAAGGAGGTTAATTGACTGTATCCTTTCTCGGATGTAACTAATGAAGTGGGAGGCCAGGAAAGTTCCAATAGTGACTAGGAGGAGAAAGAGGACTAGGGGGCCTGAAACTGCTGTTATTAAAGTCGTTAACCAAGGTAACCAAGAGAAGAAGCTCTCATACCAATTTTTGTTGTTACTATATGACTCTTCTCTTTCTTTAATGTGTTTTCTGACTAATGCAAGGCTGTTTCTAACGGCACCTGAATAGTTGGTACAGAAACAACAAGCTTCGCCAAGGGCTACACATAGTCCCCCTTCTTTAAGGAAGAGCAAGTCCAGACCTCGCCTATTTTGTAGGAACACCTCTGCTAAATTGTCTAGGGATTCTTCTAGTCTATTGACAGATTTTTCTAATTCCCCTGGGTCTATGTCTATTTGGTGGCTAAATTCTTGAAGATCTTGTTTTTCTGTGAGTAAGGCAGCAGTTCCAATTGCAGTGGACCCAGCAATGCCTACTCCCACTAATATAGGAATGAGGATAGTTACTGGTCTTTTGGTGATGAAGTGGTGAAATCCTGTCTCTCCATTATAATAGTATATTTGAGGTATTATATATATCAGAACACACATTTCAGAGACTTTTGAAGAAGCAAAATACTGGGTAGAGGTACAAGGGGTTAATCCCGTTAAGCAGGCAAAACAGATTTTAACAGGAGCAACCAGGTAAGGAGTAGAGGAGGAAGTTGTCTGAATAACCACATGGGTCTGGTTACAATTGGTGGCATAAGGGGATTCAGACAAATTATAATTTGGGGAGTATAAGCAAAACCCTTGTCCCTGGTTGCCACCTAGCATTAATTTAGGTGTACGACCCCAAGGGCAAAGTGGTTGCTGGTCAATATATGTTAAGTTCAAGCTCCTAAGAGAGGAATTATGACTCACTGAGTTGGAGACATTAACATCACTTACATCTAAGCCTACATAATAAGGGGGTTTAGGGTCCAAGCACAACCAGCAACTCTGAGTAACATTTGGGTGGGTTAAATACAGATAGCAGAACAAGGCATCAGTAGTATTTACAAGGGGATTTTGGAAAGGGAGGTGGGACCAGGGGTAGGCTGATAGGGAGCCCCAGGTGGGCCAGAAGGAGGCCTGTAAAGGGACTTATTGTTCAGTGGAAGGAGGATGGGAAGTTGGAGCAGTAGATCTTTATTAGGCCCTATTGGGGTGTATATCGGAACTTCACCCCTCATTTGAATAGTAAGTTTAGCTCCTGGATCTCTACCAGAGACATATAATCTTATGCCCCACGTTTTTCCCTTCTCTCAGTCACTTACTAGGCAGGAGTTCCAAAGTATAATAGTAAGGTTCATAGGGTTGCATTGGTTGACAGAGAGTTCCCCTGTAGGGGCTTGTTATCTAGTCAGCCATATCCAGGTGTCTGTGTGTGTCCAAGAGGCTTTATTCTCACAGCCCCAACTGGCACAGTAGTATTGGACCTCCCCCTGGCAGGAGGAGCCAGCTGCAGCTGGGCATGCACAAAGTTCTATGCCCTGTGATCCCCTTTCTTTATATTCACATGGGCGAGGTACTGACATCAGCTTGGCTGCTAGTTCATTGGGTTGGGGACCCAACATTAATTCACAGAGATCAACTAGGAAGGTTGGGGCCCCTGAGGTAGTAGCATTCTTAATAACTTTTCCAGTGTCAGTAGTCCTTAACTCCGAAGTATAATTTTTAGGCTGATGTGGGTTCACCAATACAGGCATTACATAGTGAAAGACAATACAATCAAGGGAGAAAGCAAGACAGTCTTATCTTTAGCAGGTCTTCTGGTGAGTGCTGGACTGTCCATCTTTCCTGGAGTCCTTCTGGGTCTGATGAGTCCTGTTTGGAGGCCCATTTGAGTTGGGTGTGATGTATCCAATGGCTCTTTCCTGCAACCTTCATGGCCATTGGGGTGGTCAGGACGATCAGGAAAGGGTTTTTGCCATCTGGGCTCAAGGGTGGATGGGTGGTGGCATTTTACCCAGATGAGGTCCTCTGGCTGGTGCAAATGTGGCATCAGGTTTTTCATCAGTGGGTGGGCTTCTCGAACTAGATGATGAATTTGGCCCAGCACCTGTTGAAGGGCTTGGAGAGACTAAAATAAGTTGAAATTAGTGATTTCAGCAAGTTTTTCATCCCTGAGATGTGGTAACAAAGGGGGTAGCCTTTTAAACATTATTTTATAAGGAGTGATTCCCTTGACATAGGGAGTGCATCTAGTTCTTAAAAGGGCAAAGGGGAGGAGACTCACCCAGTTTTTGCCAGTCTCTAATTTTAACTTAGTTAAAGTTTTCTTTAAGGTCCAATTCATCCTTTTTACTTGCCCTGAACTCTGTGGCCTATATAAGCACAACGTAAATTTCACTTTATTTGTAAAGCTTTTGCTAATAATTGGGAAACGTGGGCATTAAAAGCTGGACCATTGTCAGACCCCAGAGATATAGGCAGGCTGAATCTGGGAACAATCTCCTGTAATAACTTTTTAAAGTGTTATCTGAGCTGTTTCAGACTTTGTAGGAAAAGCCTCTACCCAACCCGAAGAGATGTCTACAAATACCAAGAGATAGCGGTACCCATATTGTCCTGGTTTTACCTCAATTTCCCAGTGTTCTCTGGGACTGGATCTTTGTGCTCTGGTTCCTGCAGGTACCTCAGACTTTTGTCCTGGGTTTATTTGGGAGCAGGCCTCACAGCATCTCACAAAGTCTTTTGTTAATTTATCCAACCTATAAACATAATAATTTTCTGCAACAATTCTGTTATCTTAGTAGCTCCGAGGTGTGTTCGCTGGTGAAGCTGTTCTATTAATAGTCTACCTAGAGCTTTGGGTAGGTAGATCCTTTGATCTGGAAAAACTTTCCATTCTGAATCATTATCTGAGGTGCCCAATGCCTTTACATAAATGATTTCTTCTTTCATATAGTGTGGGGCTGGTGGCAATTGTGGTACCAGTATGATCACCATGGACTTTGTTGGCCCCACTAGCTTTAATGTGGCTTCCTTTGCTGCTTGGTCAGCAAGGGTATTTCCTTGGGCTTCAATTGAGTCACCTTTTTGTTGTCCTCAGCAATGTATGATGGCCATCTTTTTAGGATACCAGATAGCTTCCAGGAGAGCCAAAATTTCCTCCTTGTTTTTTATGTCCTTTCCTCCTGATGTCATTAATCCTCTTTGCTTATAAAGAGCCCTGTATACGTGGGCTGTAGCAAAGGCATATCTACTGTCAGTATAGATATTGACAGTTTTGTCTTTTCCATATATTAAAGACTGTGTTAAGGCTATAAGCTCAGCTTTTTGAGCAGAGGTACCTTGGTCTAGAGCTTGTGCCCAAATGACCTATTCCAGCATCACTACAGCTGCCCCAGCATACCTGATCCAATTGGCGATGAAGCTGCTTCCATCTGTGAACATCACCTCATCAGGTTCCATCCAGGGCACATCTGTCAGGTCAGGTCGGAATCCTTGGAGGGCTTCTATGGCTTCAAGGCAGTCATGTAGAGGCTCCTTTGGGTCATCATCCAGGAGGAAAGTTGCTGGTTTCAAAGCTGTAGTCTTAAGAAACTTTATTCGAGGTTGATCTAAGAGCAAGGCTTGATATTGAGTGATGCAGGCATTGGTGAGCCAATGCTTGGGAGCACTCTTTAAAAGGGTTAGCACCAAGTGAGGTGCCACCAGGCTTATATCCTGCCCTAGTGTCAGCTTTGTTGCTTTCCCCTGGAAGGATATGGTAGCTTGTATCTTGTGTGATCCCTTCCCAGCAGTGGGTATGGGCAATCTGGCATAATGAGAAAGGAGTGGGTGATGGTCTCTTCCCCCAGGTTGGTAATTCTAATTTCTGTCCAGGGGTACGATTGGAGCTTTCCTGTAGTCCCCTGGACTAAGGTTTTTCTGGCAGACAATTGTCCATCAGTCTCGGTTAGGACTGAATAGGTGGCCCCCGTATCCACAAGGAAATCCACTGGCTTGTCCTCTACTTGTAAAGTTACCCTGGGCTCCTGGGAGCTCATGAGTATGGAGCCCTGGCCCTGCCAGCCCTCTAAGGTGTCTGTGTCCAATTGGAGGACATGGGCTTTCTTTTTCTTTAGTAGGGGACATTTATCCTTCCAATGGCCTTTTTACCTGCACAGGGCACATTGATCCTTTTCCAGTGGGGTTCGAGGCTTCCCAGACAGATTTCCCTTCCTCCTTGTAGGTGGCTTCTGGTTCTTAGGCCCTTCGGATTTGGTGAGGGCCATCACTATTGCTTTAGCCATTCTTTTTGTCTGTCTTTCTTCTGGGCCCTCTCTGGCATTATAGACCCTTTGGGCTATTTCAACTAGCTCAGATAACAGCTTTTCTTCAAACCCTTCCTGTTTCTGAAGTTTCCTTCTAATGTCTGGGGCTGACTGGGTGACAAAGGCAATGTTAATCACCCATCAGTTCTCTGGGGCCTCTGGGTCCACAGGAGTATAGACCCTATAAGCTTCCATGAGGCATTCCAGAAAAGCAGCCAATAATTCATCTGCTCTCTGGATAGTTTCACTCACCTTTGAAAGATTTGTGGACCTCTGGGCAGCAGCACAGAGACCTCTAAGGAGAGTCTGGCAATACTGATCGAGAGCCTCCTTACCTCAGTCTGCATTGGGGTCCCAACTGGGTCAACTAAGGAAAACACATGGCCAAGGCAAACTGGGTCATCAGAGTGCCAGCCATCTACACCAATGATGGTCTTTTGAGACTCCTGGCGGATGCACTCATGTTCCTCTGAAGTGAAGAGGGTCTGGAGGAGTTGTTGATGATCTTCCCAGAGGGAGATGAGACCTTGGGGTTTCTCCAGTTATATAGGTCACTAGTAGATAATGGAACATACACCATGAATGGTGCCTGGTCCTGGGGGGTTCCTGGTGGGAGGGTTGTTTGGCACAGGGGGAGTAGGGGTGCAAGTGAAAGACTAGAAGAAATGGGGGCAGAGTCAGGATGGTAAGTGATGCCGCTCTGAGTATGAGGAGGACTAAGAAGTTCAGTGGAGTCAGGGGAGAGGGGATAGGGTGGAGGAATGCTGGGAGAAACGGGAGGTGGGGGGAGAGGCCGATGAGATCTTTGGAAGTTGCCTGCAGGACAGCAGGTTCAGGCAGTGTGGCAGAACCTGTTGGAATGATGGATTTAGCAACCAGAATTTTCTCTTTCTGCCTATTTGGTTTCTCTCATAAAGGGGTCGCCCCACTAATGGGCTTGGAGTTGCTCTTGCCCATTTTACTGATCAGCACACAAAATATCTTTACTACTAGAGCAGGGTGCCTTGATCTAAAAGGAGCATTAGCTTAATGAAAGTGCTAAGAAACACCCTATGGATAGAAGGTATAGGAGTGCTAAGAAAAACTTTTCTATATTAGTGCAATCCTTTGGAGCTATAGACACTAATCCTATAGTTAGTGTTAAGATGAGCAACACAATAAAGTTTAGAGAGACAGGGTGGAAGACACTAATCATGTTCTGTAAAGGCAAATGGGAGGTGACAAAGGGTAAGGAAATGCTGGATTGAGATTATCTCCTAGACCTCTTGGAAGAAATCTTACCCACAGTTAGTGCCATACACTCAACTGATAACACACAAAAGACAGAGGCAGTGGCCATGTTCAACCCTTAAACTCTACACCATTACTAGGACTAAGGTGATGTCTCAGGGGTCCCTGGACTTGGGAAGTTCATGCTGCATCCAGCCTTCCACACAGTCCTACATCAGAGCTCTGTTACTACACCACTTGAGATCTCAAAAGCTTACAAAGCTTACCTCTCACATAAGCTTTTAAGCCTACCAAGCTTACCAAGCCTATCTCTCACACAAGCCTACTAAGCTTACCTCCTGAGGTCCATGGCACAGAATACTGGCCAGTACACAAAGCAATAAGTTAACAAAAACCCTGATGCCAATTGAAAAAATTTAATCTGCAGCGAGATTAGCCCTGGCCCCGGGAAGATAGCTTCCCCACAGTGGCTTGTCTGGAGCGTTGGTTTTCCTAATTCCTTTAAGCAAATGACAGGAAATCTCGCTGGGGCCTCCAAATGTTGTGAGGCTGCTGCATGGAAAAGGAAGCAGAACACCCAAATGACAATTTAAAAGGGGGTTTTTATTGGCCAGCTGGCAACTGTCCCTCCAAGAAAGTCTCAGAAGGGAGCAGCCCTGACTTGAAGTTTAGGGAGTTTTTTAAAAGGTACATTTTTACATTAGTCACACAGTTAAAATTATCAAATAGTCACACTTATAGTTATCATATTGTTACACACATACACACATACCCTCCTGTTGTGAGGAAGGGATTTGGGGAGGTCTAGCACAAACTGATAGCAGAAGCTGAAACAAGCCAGTTAATCACTTAGGGGAAGCTTGTGTGGGGAACAGCAAACAAAATTCAAACGTCTCTTAAGTGCAGGCTAATATTTAGGTTTAACTTCTATTAAGGGGGGCTAAATAGCTGAGGGGGGATTTTTAAACAATAACATTTTTTAAGCAAGTCCAACACTATTTAAACTTAATCAATCTACCTTGTCACACAGCAAGCAGTTTCACAGAAGTGAATTGCATATGTTATGAAAGAGTGGGTCACCCTATCTCAGTACCTGATGCATGTTAGACAATCATTAAATGCTGAATAAAAAAAAAAAAACATGCTTGCAAAAAGAGTAAAGTCTTTGTTTAGGTAGTACATAGCTCCACTTATCAAGATACTGAGTTTTCATTTCTTCTCCCCTGGGATTGTCAGGAAGACATCACAAAGAGCTAAAAAGCTCTGTATCCATGTTGTGAATGCTTGATACATACTTGTTGACATTAATATTGGCACTTCACTGATGCGTAAAAGACTAGATTTCTACATATATAAATGCTTTACAAAATGGAACACATCTTTATTAAATAGATGCATTATTAAACAGATAAAGACATATAAGCACACCTATTATTTAAAATGTATTATTTCAATATAATTACTTATATTATTGACAGAACTTTATTAATTGGGTCTGTAAAAGTCTTCAATTATTTATGCACTCAATAACTTTATTGATTTTAAATACTTGTCAGACATCTAATTTCTAGATAAAGAATGGCAAAAAAATTTTAAAAAGTCCATGGACTGAAAGTGCTTATACTCTAGCCCAACATTTATAAAATATCAGGCATTTAAATAAAAATTTTTATACACTTGGGAGATCCAAAAAGCTATAAAACAATGCCAAACTACTCTACTTCAAATATTTTTTTCCAAATTTAATTTAAAATTAAGATCAAAAGAAAGCTTTAAAAAAATAAGCAGCAGTTTACATTTGTTTACTTGATGACTAAATATATGTAGTCTGCTGCATTTCTTTCTTTTGCTATTATCATATCTACAATTATCAAAATATACCAGAGATTTTTTTTCTAATGTTCTAATGTTAATATCATGAAAAAATTCTCAAAATAAAAGGAAAAGGCAATATTTAGAAAATGTTTCCCTAGATTATTTTAAAAAAAAAAACTTGGGCAACTTTATAAGGAACAAGACTAAATGTAAATTTAGAAAAACCATGAGCACATAAAACCAAAGTATATCGTAATGCTCAATAATATAAACTGTTACCCAAGCAGCCACTTTTGCCAATAGCTCTGCTTTCTGGAAAATTTGATGATTTGACAAAATAGAGTCTCTTCTAGTCCTATAACAATAGCTGAGATTAGTAATAGTTCTCTCTCAAAGGAGGAATTCCTGTCTATTCAACTGAGGTTTCTTAGTGCCTCCAAGAAAAAAACTGCTCTATGTAACTACTGTTTCACCCATTTAAATTGTTTATGCTTTTAAAATTAGTTAATTTACAATTAAAGTAATAAAACCATAGTATTGTTTCATGATTAAATAATTTATAAGTAAATAATTATCATAAAAATTATCATGTGGGTCACTAATGCTAATATTGTAAGTCTGAAAAGTTAACATTTGCAGGGATTTGATCATCATTTGGTAAGCAATTATTTATTTTACACTGTAATAGTCTATGTGAAGAATTATTAGAAAAGATGTGAACTCTGACTTCAAGATTAAAAGCATCATTTGTTTGTTGTCAAGACTTGGTTTTACTTTAGAGCACATGTAAAATAATTATTCAGTTTAGAAACTTTGGGTGATTTTAAGCATATTCAAATAATCCTCCCTTGTGTAGTAGTCTTTAGGACTTGTGTAGTAGCTCAGTTTGGGACATGTAAAATTTAGATCACTATTAATCATCCCAGAGAAGATCTCAAGTCAGCCTTTTGGACATATAAGACCAGAAACCAGAGAGAGGTCTGAAAAGAGCTATATGTTAGGGAGTTATTAGCACATTAAGAACTTATGGGTTGTAAAGCCATGAGAATTGGAGTTAGTATGAAGGAATTTATGGTAAAATGAAATCATAGTGATACACTGATTAGACCTTGGGGCACTGGAAAGTTAAAAGGCCTGGGATATAAGGAGGAACCAGATAAAATGGACTGAAAAGAAACAGCCAGAATTTTAAGTGGAAGATCAGGATATTGTAGTATTCTAAGAGGCAAATGAAAGTATGAGAGTTCCTTTTTCTCTGCAGGTGGGATGGAAAAATGGTGCAGCCTCTATGGAAAATGGTATGGAGGTTCCTCAAACAATTACAGATAGATCTACCATATGACCCAGCTATCCCACTGCTGGGAATATACCCAGAGGAATGGAAATCATCAAGTCGAAGGTATACCTGTTCCCCAGTGTTCATTGCAGCACTCTTTACAATAGCCAAGAGTTGTAACCAGCCCAAATGTCCATCATCGGATGAGTGGATACAGAAAATGTGGTATATCTACACAATGGAATACTACTCAGCTATAAAAAAGAATGAAATACTGCCATTTGCAACAACATGGATGGACCTTGAGAGAATTATATTAAGTGAAACAAGTCAGGCACAGAAAGAGAAATACCACATGTTCTCACTTATTGGTGGGAGCTAAAAATTAATATATAAATTCACACACACACACACACACACAAAAAAAAAAAAAAAAAAAACGGGGGGGGGAGAAGAAGACATAACGATTACAATTCCTTGAAGTTGACATGACAAACATACAGAAAGGACATTGTTGGGTGGGAGAGGAGAGAGGGAGGCGGGAGGGAGGTTTCGGTAATGGGCCACAATAATCAACCACATTGTAAAAAAATAAAACAACAAGAACAACAACAAAAGATTAAAAAAAAAAAACTAAGAGGCAAATGAAGACAGCATTTGAAGGAAAAGGGGAGAAATGAACTGGATAGTGCTGCTGCTTCAGTCAGGTTAGATAAAAGTGAGATATAACCACTGGTGACCTTGATAAAAGTAGTTTCCCTGGAGTTGTGGATATGATAGCTTGCCTGGTATGGGTTTATGTGAGAATGAGAGGACAGAAAATGGAGACAGGGAATATAGTAAATCTTCCAAAAAATTTTTCTATAAAGGCAAGAAATAAAACAGTATAATTATCTAGAGAGGAAATCAGGATCGAGGAAGTTATTTTTTTCCCCAAGACGTGATGTTGTTGGTACACGGATAGGGGAGGATGTGTTGGAGATGTGAGGGGAGAGGAAAAGGGGAGAAAAAGTGACAGGGAGAAAACAAATTAATGGCTGGGGGAATGCAATATGATTCCATGCAGCATTGAGGATCCAACTGAGGCTAGTGTCATAGATTTAACTTCAAATGTATCAGCATTATTGTATGTTTTTTCCCAGTATCATTTAGCTGCAAAATTACATGCATGGAGTAGACAAAGACGAGGTTTTTCAAAGGCTCTGATTTAGCCAATCAACCCAGAAACGTTTAAGATTTCCTTTCTCCTCTATGTTTTTTCTTCTCACTATAGTTTGGAAAAATGTATCTAGTTTAAAAGTAAGCAATCTGACATAGGATGAAAGATCTTCCAAACTTATTGCTCGTAACCTGAGTTATCCTTAGGCCTAGGCCTTGAATGGCAAGCACTTGTCTTTATCTTGAACTTTTTTTTTAAAGTTTGTAGCAGTTTTAAATTTAAAGATAAGTTATGAACATAGTACAGAGTTCTCATATACTTTACCATATTTCCCTTATTATTAAAATGTTTCCACTATGTCATGTTGAATATACTAATCATCCTTATTTGAGCATCATGCATTGCACACATGCATGGATATTCAATGCTGTACCTCACAGATATTTACAATCAGTTATCTTTCTTTTTTTTTTTCATTGTATCTTTTTCATACGTATTTTCTTAATCATAGGATATTACAAGTACAACTGTTTTCATGTAGGAGGTTTCTTTTTTTTTTGTTTTTTAATTTTATTTTGTCGATATACATTGTGGTTGATTATTGTTGCCCCTTACCAAAACCTCCCTCCCTCCTCCCTCTCCTCCCTCCCCCCCAACAATGTCCTTTCTGTTTGCTTGTCGTATCAACTTCAAGTAATTGTGGTTGTTATATCTTCTTCCCCCCCCGTTTTTTTTTTTTTTTTTTTTTTTTTGTGTGTGTGTGTGTGTGTGTGTGTGTGAATTTATGTATTAATTTTTAGCTTCCACCAGTAAGTGAGAACATGTGGTATTTCTCTTTCTGTGCCTGACTCGTTTCACTTAATATAATTCTCTCAAGGTCCTGGGACTGCAAAATGGTGCAGCCTCTATGGAAAATGGTATGGAGGTTCCTCAAGCAGTTGCAGGTAGATCTACCATATGACCCAGCTATCCCACTGCTGGGAATATACCCAGAGGAATGGAAATCATCAAGTCGAAGGTATACCTGTTTCCCAATGTTCATCGCAGCACTCTTTACAATAGCCAAGAGTTGGAACCAGCCCAAATGTCCATCATCGGATGAGTGGATACGGAAAATGTGGTACATCTACACAATGGAATACTACTCAGCTATAAAAACGAATGAAATACTGCCATTTGCAACAACATGGATGGACCTTGAGAGAATCAATTATCTTTCAATAAATAAAAAGAAATTGTCACTTTTGACACAACTAGTAAACTGATATTGATACATTTTTAACAACTAAACTCTGTAATTTATTCACATATCCTTAATTTTTACCAAATGTGTTTTTTCTGTTTCAGGTTCCCATCCAGGAAACTATATCACATTTAGTCATTGTACTTCCTTAGGCTCCTTTTGGCTGTGACGATTTTAGATTTTCTTTGTGATTGCTGACCTTTTCAGTTTAGGAAGTACTAAAACTTAGATATTTTCTAGAATCTCCTCTAAGTGGGATTTGTCTGATATTATTCTCATGATTAGTTTAGGGTTATATGTTTTGGGGAGAAATACCACAGAGATAAATTGCCATTGCATCACATCATATCAAAGGCACACACTGTCAACAACACTTCTCACTGCTGCTGTTTAATCTTGGCCGCTTGGTTGAGGCAGTGTTTGTGAGGTTTCTCCACTGTGAAGCTATCCTTTATCCTTTCTTTCCATACTGTAATCTTTGGAAGGAAGTTGCTATGCTCAGTCCCCACTTAAGGCGTGGAGAGTTATGCCCACCTTCTTTAGGCACAGAAGATTTACCCATTTGTTCCTATTGATTTTTTCAACCATTTATTTATATTCACATGAATTCATGGGTATTTATATTATAGATTCAGTTACAACAAAATACTACATGATTTATTTTTTAGCTCACATTGTTCCAACTTTGGCCATTGGAAGTACTTTCATTTGGTTTCTCTGCTACTTTGACATGTCCCCATCACTGTGTGTTTTTTAGTTTTTGTTTTGTTTTTGGTTTGGGTTTTGAGCACATTTTCACTTTCTGGCACTACAAAACGCTCTAGAATCATTTTGTATATTCCTCATTCCAGATCTAGACTCAGCCATTTTTCCAAGGAGCCCTGAAAATCCAGACATTTTAAATAATAAAGACTTTCATAAATTTTTCTGTACTAATACTTTTCTCTAAAGAATTAGATGCTTTGGTTTGTACGTAAAATTGCAACTAAACAAACATACATCATGATGTTACAAATTATTCTTACACTAATAATGAGAAAAATTGTAAGAATAGCTTGCATCTTTATACACTGTTTTAAAATGATAAATGTTTTAAAATTATAAATGCCTTAAAATTATTAATTTATTTAATCCCCACAACAACCCTATGAGTTATGTGATGGGCCTTCTGCTAAGTGTTTAATCTCATGTAATCCTCACAACAGAACACCATGAGGTCATTAATTATTATTTTCCCCATTTGGTAGTTGAGGAAACTAAATTCCAAGCTCACATGGAGAGTAATTTCAGGTCTGGGATTTGAATTGAAATTTGTCAGATTCTCAAATACAAGTTCTTAATTACTAAAAAGATTATCTCCTGGCCATATCCTTGCTGGTAAAATTAATTAAATTCTCTTTCTTATTTTTACTGTGAAATAATGGAATTGGATGTTAATATCTAAAGGTTCTTCTAAGTGGTAAAAGTTGTGATTCAATGATTTCACCAGTTTCCCTGATGTGGGTAGATGTCTTTGTCTTTGTATTCTTTTTGCATCCTTTAAATATGTCTAGTAAAAGATGTGTCACATGGAATCAAGCTATTTCTTTACATGTTGCTCTTTATGTTTTACTCATCTATATAAACCCAGACCAATTTGTTGTATCTATCATAGGGAAGATACACATTTTATTTAATAAATAAATAAATAAATAAATAAATAAGTGGAAAATCAATGCTAAGACTAAAGGCTTTTATAGGCAAAACACTCACTAGATCATTTTTAAAACTATTAAAAAAGGATTGAATATAATTTGTTGTGAAGGTTCTCATATCATGGCCAACTCCATATTGATAGTCTTAAAACTGGATATTTTAACAAAGTTAAATATTATAAAAGAGGCAAATTTTTAGTAAACTAAAATACAACAGTTTTTTTCTCTGATTTCATTTATTAAAAGTATATTTAAGATATAATACTCAAGGGGGAAACAAATGATGCTTTCTAAGCAATCGAAATTCACATAGAGTAATTGATTCTGATTTCAATCTAATTTTACTAACATATTTTCAGTATAATTTATGACTGCTTTATTTTGAAATACTTATTTTATTTTTAAAGGTAGATGGGTAAAGATCAGTCCAATTCTCTGTTTAACTTATCTAATGCCTGAGCTTTAATTGAGTTTATCCATCAAAGTCACATTTCATTTGGAGAATAGATGTCAGGCTACAGAACTTAGCAATGATGAAGGAAAGAAATTTAAATTAACTAACAATAGTGTCTTGGGACAAAAAGTCTATATTCATGGTCTGCTTAGAATTTTATTTCAAAATAAAAAATAGTTTAATTCTGAGTGACGCTGAAAAGTTGGTTATAAGTAGTATCATTATAAATTGAAGGCATATGATAAGAGGATATATATGCTTGGTAAATACATATGTCCTAGCATGCCAATTTATAGAATTATGTCAATTTATAGAAATATGTAGATAAAAATGTTGTTAGTAGCTCTATAAGCAATTTACATAAAATTTAATATGTTTTGGTTTGCACATTTAACACACTCATTGGTGTTGATATAACTGTCAATGTAATCAGGATACAAATTTATTTCTTTTGATAGTTTAAATAAAAGTAGCTCTGAGAATGAACGAAGGAGAACATAAACATTGTCAGTACTTTCTATGTTATTATGATTGCTCATGACTAGTGTGTGGTTATTTCCCCAGTTCTAGAATACATTATTTGAAATGAATATATTTGACAATTGACAGAATTCCCACGTTAGTTGTATGAACCACTTAGTAAGAGTTATGATAGAAAAGGCCAAGTGGAAGCCTCTACCTATCAAAATAATATATCAAAAGAAATAGCACATCTTTGGAGAGTTATCAGAGCTGTGTGCCACCATCTAAGGCTTAACCAATACACTAATGTTCATTACCACCACGTTCCAATTCAACTTGCCTTTTGGCCTATGCAAAAGACAGACATATTTTGAAAAGGGCAGTATAATATTATGATACATTTAACAATGTGATTGCAGTTGTTCTGAATTTGTATTCTGGATATTCTGGATGTGGATGTATTCTGGACATTCAAGAGCACACATATTCTGGTATAGAGCTCTTGATCTGACCAAGGTATTATTTTCTTTATCTATTAATAAAGATCATCTGAAATTGTTTGCTTTCATTTGGCATGACTAACAATATACCGTCACAGTCCCATTTCAAGGCTTTCTAACCTCCCCACCTCCATGCCGTAACCTAGTCTCCAAGGAACTGATCATCTTTCCCTTCCACAAAACGTCACATTGGTCCATTGGTGATTTCATGCAAAGGACCTGGAAAGAAGGAAGCAACAACTGCTTTATAGACCCTGATAAGTCATAAGTGAGCCAACTGGTAGAAAATAATTCCCATAAAAATGAATTGCTAATGAATTGCAAATGGCCCAGGCCATGGTTACCAGATTTAGTGTATAAAATACAGTGTCCAGTTAGAATTGAATTCCAGATAAGTAATATTTTTTTAGTTTAAATATGTTTCATGCAATATTTGCCATATATTTATGATAAAAATACTCTATTGTTTATCACATATTCAAATTTAATTGGGTGTTTTATACTTTATCTGGGAATCCTAGCACAGACCCTTCAGTCACTCCCCAGGCAAGGACACACTACCAGCCTATCATTTGTGGAGTTCAAAGGACAAATGAAATAGCTAGTGGAAGAAGGAAGTTCCAGCATAGAAGGGACTGCAATTTTTCTTACTGGATTTTTCACTTGACTACCTGCAGAAGTGGCTTGAAGAATTGCAGAAACTAGGGTTGCAACAATTATGAATATTTCTTTTTTATTTTGATGTGAGTATATATAAAAGTATGTATTAATCAAATTTTTCTTTTTTCCATTATCTTTGTAATTCACCTGCCATCTAACATGACATGAATTAATAGTAGCTAACCTTGTATTTCCATATTTATATTACAGCACAACAAATTAAAATACTGAGCTAGAAGAGAAACATCAACCAAAGATGGATCAAAGGACTTCATATTTTCTTTCAGGTGAAAGTTGGCATGTTTTTGGTTGTATGTGGGTTATTTGTATCACACAGGGTGAAATTTGCCATTGTCTTTTTTTGAAAGTTAATGGTGACTAAAGTAGTTGTGTATGGGTGGACTGTATATTGTGTCAACCTAGCTAAGCTGAAAGCACTTTTTTTTTTAATATTACCTTCCTGTATCATTCAGGGTAGAGTTGGACACAAGACAAATCTGCATGATATTTGGAAGGTAGAAATGAAGGAGTAGCCGTTTCTTATGTTGCAAAGTTGAGTGCAGAGCAGGCATTGCTGCAGCTCACACCATTGTCTCTGATCTTCTGTATCATCTTGTTAACTTCAGACAGCTGCCCAGCCCACAGCTCCCCCATTACCCCCAGACCTTGCCCTCCAACTTCAAATCCTTCCCCTGCCCTTTCCCCATGCTCTCCATTCTATGTAAATATTTTCAAATGTCACCAATTTTACCACAGGTCATTAAACCAATGTAGTTTTATCATTTTCTTCTACCATATCATTATATATTTGAATGACGGTTTTGCCATTTGCAGTTAATGCAAGATTTTTTAACTATTTTTACGTAAGATTCAGTTGTTACTACTCACCTGTCACTTTATATTTTTCCATTCCTTGAATATTGATTTTCATGCTTTCCAGGAACTTCCTTAAGAAAAACATAGAAACGATGGATTATCTAAATCTCACTTAAATACCTTTGAATGGAAATTCCATGTGATCATTCCAGAGATCTTGAGTCCCAGTTTCTTCCCTTCATGTTTCTTTATGACTTCCCTTTCTTTGTCAACAAAGGTTGTATCATCCTGACTTTTTTTTTTTTTGAAATTCAGCCTATGTCTTCAAATTTTTAAAAATTGTTTTAGTGTGCTGACATTTTCATTGTTCTAAATGACTATGGTCTATGTTCTTCTCAAAAGATAATGACAGGACAGCTGAGGTTAGGTTTTTACCTATGACTTGGTAGACGACCTATGCCTTCCACAAGCCTTACTCTCTGTCACCACTTTCTTCAGCAACTGTTTCTCATAGTGAAGCAAATCAAGAAAAATCAGAGTGTGGTGGCTGCATATGACATTCAATTCTACACTCCACAGGTCCCGTGATTCCTATGAGGCTTTATATGAGAATCTGTTTCGTACTTTTTGCAGACCTGGGTAGATTTTACCCTAAATGGTTCTTTATCACTTACTCTTTGGTTTTCTAAGCATATCATAATGTCGAGCTGCCAATTAAAAACAAATATCTCAGGAACACTTTCTTCAATGTCATGATTTTTATTTTCCTTTTCGAATGACAAGATCACTCTCCATGGCACACATTTGACAAGACATGATGCCTGAAGTGTAATTCCTTCTCTCTGCCCACTTTAATGTTGTCATCTTTATCGTCCCAGATCTGAAATTAATGAACAGACTGATATGCACAGCCCATTGTTTAATTTATGATGATTTTTTGTCAATCGTTGGTAGTTGATCTCCAGGAATCCTTTATCATCTTCTGCTCTACTACATGGGTATGCTGCTGAGGTACAAAAAGAAATTACAGTTTTCAGAATAAGAATAGTGCTGTACACAAAAGACTGTGGGTCTCACTGTTTACACCCTTCATGCTGTTCCTGTATTCATTAATCCTCAGTAGATGGCTTGTGAGTGAACATTTTTGAATGTTCTGGAACTATCCAAGGATGTAGGTATATCTTTGCTGTTGTTATTGTTTTTGTTTTAGGTGGCAACAATCACAGTGTTTGACTGCCATAAGGAGAATGGGCAAATTAAGGTATGCATTTGGTTCCAGCAGGCTCAGGAGATAGTAGCTACTTCATTTGTTTTTTCTTTCTTTTTTCTCTCTCTTTTCCTTTCTTTTTTTTTTTTTTTTGGCCATTCAACATTTAAAGTTAATGAAATTGACTAAAATTTTTTCTAGCTGTTTTTGGAGTATTACAGGAATTCTCTTTCAATTTGTATTTTCATTATAGTTTTCTCAATTTAATTATTTTGACTGATTTTAAATGGCATGCATTATTGTAGGTAAGAAAAGGCATTCCCAATCAGAGGTGGGGGTGCTTTCTTCTTATAGCTGAGCTTATAGCAGTCCTTTGAGATTTCAATGCAGATAACCCATTCGTGACAACACGGTAGTATTATATTTCAAATATATTATACAACTGTTTTCTTGAAATTTTCTTTCTTCCCTTTGTTCTCCCCTAGCCCCAGCCACTGAATTCACCAAAGCAGCTAATAATTCTTGGCAAATTGCCTCAAGGAAGGAATGTAGCAATTACAAAAGCTAATAGCCTATAAATATCATTCTGGTTTTTGCGTTTCAAATTACTTGCTCTCAAGAAATTAATTAATTAATTAATTAGTTAATTAAGATATAAGTTCACAGCATGTAATAGATACCTAACTTAATAGGAGATCAATTAAAATAGAAATGTATTTCTTTTTCACACAAAAGTTCAAGCTTATATGGTATGTGGTTCTGCTTTTCAGAAGCATCAGGGTTCAAGATCTTACTATCTTACTGTATGTCATCCTTCATTTATGAGGTCTAAGATAGATGACCACCACATCTGTCATGCAGAAAGGAAAAAGGGTAATGGGGAAAGAGAAATCATATCCATTTAATTTAATGTAGCACAAGGAGGTTGAGCACATCACTTTTTCTTACATTTCATTGGCCCAGAAAAGTGAGTATGCTTAACCAGATTTTGTAGGTGTATTACTATTGTCAGTAACAAAGTATTTTATGGTGAAAAGCTGTCATTTTCAGGGAAATGTCTTGATAAGGAGCATTAGGTAGAAAGGAGCTGGCTTGGGAGAACGGAGTAGCAGGAGGAAAGACTCCAAAGGACCAATTACATTAATGGGCAGTACCAGTGACAAGGGATTTTAGAACGGGGAGAATAGGGAACCTAAAAGAGGTTCACTGAACCACATGAGGAAAAGATAAAAAGATTTCTTAAACACAAGAAAATCAAATATTCAATATTACACAGACTTTGTTCCTGTGCTTCTAACTCTGCAAAAATTTTGAATAATCTTATGAAAGTCTCATATGCTTAGGATTTTGGAGGGAATTCAAAGAAAAGGGATGAGTCCGTATTTGAGCTGATGCACAATAGAGATGAAGCAATAGCTGCAAGATGCACAAGTGGAGACAAGAACGCAGAAGTAGAAAGAAGTGATTGGGAAAACATGACGGTTTGAGGAACTTATAGAATTTCTAGGAAAGACTTTAGGGTTTTCTATACAAAGAGACATAGAATAAAAATTCAAGTATATCTTAACCCAGATACTAATGGGTGGATAAGTCCAGCTTATAAGTAATTTACACTATCTTATGACACTTTCAGAATAGAGGGGGGCACTGTAAATGTATTGCCAAACAATGTAGAAGGGAAAGAAAAAGGAGTTCTTTCATTTTAGTTCATCAGAAATTGATTAGAAAGAAATATTACAATTACATAATTATTTCAGCAACCCAGTGAAATCGGCAGGATATTTAATAGAAAAGAGTTTCAGAGCTGTTAAGTGCATTAACTAGGATTTCACAGCAGAGTCAAGAGCAGGATTCTGGGCCTTGTAGCACTTACTTAAGTGTCCTTTCAACAGTGTTACAGACCCTCCAATCTTAATGTTCTCTTAGGTGTTTGAATTTCTTAACTAACACCTAGTTGCCTGTCCTTTTGTTCCTTTTCTTCAAAATTGCCTGCCCTTAAATTTTCAAACTAGTTAATTAATTATTAGTTAATAGCAATACTAGTGGCTTTATTTTTCATAAAAAGGATAAATTGCCCATGTATATCAAATGTGTATATATACGGTCATATGCCACTTAACGACAAGGATATGTTCTGAGGAATGAATCCTTCGTTGATTTCGTCATACAAACATCATAGAGTGTACTTACACAAACATAGATGGTAAAACCTGCTATACATCTAAGCTATAAATCTGTACAGCATATGACTGTGCTGAATTCTGTAAGCAACTTATCACAATGGTAAGTGTTTGTGTATCCAAATATATCTAAATATAGAAAAGGTGCAGTAAAAATACAGTACTATAATCATATGGAACCACCATTGTATATGTCGGTCATTTACCAAAATGTCATTAAAGAGTGCATGAATGCATATGAATATGTGTGTGTGTGTGTAGATATGTTCTCTTCCAGATAACCATTCCTCATTAATTCTTTCTTTCAATTCATCAAAAAATATATATATATTGAGCCCCAATTATATATCCAAGCATTGTTCTACATGCCAGAAAAACAAGAGTGAATAGAACAAATACATTCTTCATGTACGGTCCATTCTATTGGGAACATCAAATCATAAAGGCATTCTTCAGAAATTAGCATTTATTTCTGGGCAGCTTATCAATATTACAGGCATTTATTTAATACTTAATAGTTGACAAGGACTACCGTCAGTGCATTATGTCCTTAACTTACTCTTTATTCTAATCCTCCGAGGTTAGTACTTTTCGCAGTTTTACAAATGAAGGAATTCAGGGGTAAAAATATGAAATAACTTGCTCAAGTTCACATGGCAAATAAATGGCAGAGCCAAGAATGAAATCCAGAGAATATGATTCTAGCACATGCTCATAATCACTCTATGTGACCTCTATTTACCTCCCTTGCAGACTGATGAGAAATAAGGAAATATCAGAATACTTCCTAATAGGACCTTACTTAATGCACATATAATGAGATCTGATTTTTCTCTCAAAAACATAATTCTTATTTCTGTGCATATACATATTTAATAACCACCATTTGTACATACATGTGTTTATAAGACGAAATCATTAATAAAACAGAATGTGAGAGTGCGATTATTTAGTATTCTTAAATATAGACAGAAATGATGATATAAAAAGAAAGGAAAACACTCCTTTTTATCGCCAGCAAGTGCTTTACTGCCTGTTTTACTGCAAAGTGAACAGCAAGGGAACACTTGACTAGACGAGCTTCTTTTTTAAATGCAATATTTAGCAGCAAGATGAAATAAGTGACCATGAAAATGGGTTTATGAACATAAAACTAGAAGACAGATTTTGTAAGAGCAATTTGAAGAATTGGAAAGGAGTTTCACCTCCAGGCCTGCCAGTGGCAATGAAGCTGGAATTGAGAGTTCCAGTAATCAATCACAGTACAGCTGCAAACAGAAGAGCAATCAGAATTATGTTTTCTTGTTGTTTGGATTGCAGGAGAAAAAGAAATTAGATGAATGTGTCAATAACAGCCTTCATGTGCACCTGGTAATTCATTGTCCAGATGACAAATTTGGCAAGATCAAAAATAAAATTGTTAAAATTTAAGAGATGATTTCTAGCTAGTTTGTCTATAGATTTGTTTACTGTTTTCAACAATATACTTAAGTTTATTTAAGGTGTCCTTATTTAAAATGAGTGTGTATTAAAAACATTTTACATAGGAGAGTTTTAAGAAATTATAAAATTATGGATGAATATAATAAGGGAACAATATCTCTTACACCTCTCCATCAGGATGAGGACTACAGGTGTAATTTTTCTGAATTAACTTCTGAAAATAAAAAGAATTTTCATGTATTTGGAGCACATACTGTTCTACTACTATTTGATGAAATTAGAATATGATGTGAGTGCATGTCTGTATATGTGAGTTTCCCATGAGAAAAGGTAGCAAATAATCATAATGTAAACTCAGTCTTACTAGGGAAATCCTGAGCACCAAACGGTAAAATATTATCAAAATTCGTAATAACCCCCACCTGCATATTTTTCCCATTCATGATTCAGGCACCATTAAGTTGGGAATAGATCCCTCACTGTGCATATCCATTTTGTTTTTGTTTGTTTGTTTGTTTGTTTGTTTGTTTTAATTTCCCTTACTGGGTTTGCAAGTTTCATAGATTAGCTGATTAAAATGTGTGTAACACACTGTATTGGTCTGTTGTCTGTTGTTTATAACAGAATACCTGAACCTGGGTAATGTATAATGAAATAGAATTTATTTCTTACAGTTTTAGAGGCTGAGAAGTCCATGGTCTAGAGGGCACATCTGGTGAGAGCCTTCTTCTAGATGGGAACTCTCTAAAGGGTCCTGTGGCAACCCAGGGTGACATGTTGAGAGAATGGTGAGAACAACAGAGCTAAACACCTTCTCACTTGGTCTTTTTATAAAGCCATTAGAATCATGCCCATGACAGCCCAATAAACCATCAACCTATTACTCCATGAATGGATCAACCCATTCATGATGTCACAGTCCTCTTGATCCAATCACCTCTTAATGGATTCAACTTCCACCACCATATCTGGGGTTCAGCATGAGCTTAGGGAGACATTCAAACCATAGCACATACTAAAACTTTGTTTCTGTTCAAAGCTTCAAAGAAGAAAGGCATATAGATTTCTCTCTGTCTTCGCCTCTCTCTGTCACTTCACTCCTCCTTTTCAGTACTTGCCCCTCAGGGCTGAGGCAAAAATTGGGGCAGGAAACACATAATGCATTCTCTCTGACTACTGTGGCTAAAATACATTAATTTTAAATTTGCCTCCTCTCTCATAGCTATCTAAATATGTCCTAATTAGGAAGTAAAGACTGTATAAAAATGAACAGAATGTATAACTAACTCTATCATTTTCTTTGTTAACAGTAACTTCTACCTTTTCTCTCATAACTCCTGCATAAACTCTGCAATAGTGATGACTGTCATATCCCCCAGAGTCACAAAGTCATATATGCCTGGGCTGAGCAGAGAAATCGAAACTATTATTCTGAAAAATTTTTCTGTATACTGTCTCATCTAAAATTTCTAGTTTCTTTATAACTCTTTCTTTCTTCTTTCTAAACGATATAAACCAATCAATGTTGGTGATCATGGGTCAGGTAGCAATTGACTGGTTATTTAGTTTCAACTGGTCATAATGAATACAAGTTAAAAAAAAAAATCCTTTCCATGCTCTTTGAGAACACATTGAAGTAAATCACATTCAGTTTCAAGAAAAACAACAAAATTAAGGAGTGGTGAGAAAGACCTAGTAGTTTGAACAGAATATATAAACTTCCCGCTGGTATCTGTGTTCATTCAAAGGAAACTCAATGTATAAATTCCACTCTGATTGAGATTACTTTCAAGGGTTAAAATTAAAAATGAAATCAATCATCTATATCAATTCTAACTTTGAAGGTTTTTAATGTTCGTTTTCCAAATTTGCTTTGTGTATTGATTACATTTATAGAAAAATTATTCAGCTTCCAGATTTCTTCTATGTATATAAACATGATCTAAAGGTACAGAAACAATTCATTCTAGCTCATAATTTTTCCACAAAAGTTGTATACCATTTAAAACATGTTTCTTCAGATGCTCCCCAAAGTGATATGACACTTGAGTAAAGCCTAATTAAGGTCTGTAAAGTACATACATGATTTCTGATTATTTTATTTCAAAAAGAGCAAAAGAATTTGGGCACATCCTCCCTATCCTTTTATTCTGGGGTAGAAAGTACAATTATTGGTTCATATAACGGGAGTGTATTTCAATTTAGCCTGGCTTTGTCACTTAAACACTCACTGAGACTCAAAACTTCAGTTTTCACATAGGTAAAGCATGTCAAAACTATCTTTCATGTTGTTGTGAGGTATAAATGAAAAAATACCTGTAGAATGCTAAGTATAGTATTCTTGCTAAGTGAATGATCAACTGAATGATTAAATAGCTATGAAACACAACACCCCCCAAAAGTAAATAAGACAAATGATCAAGTGAGAACAGGAAAACAAATACCCTCAGTTACAAAGTACATTTTATCATCTTATCATCATTATCTAAACTTGGCAGAATATATAAATATACAAATGATGTGAGTATGTGTGAGTGTGTATAATTCTCTGCAAAATAAAACTATCAATCTACCACCATATTTCTATATTTGGATGCCAGCATGCTTTGGCTTGCTTAGAGCAAAACATTTTCTAAGTAAACAAATTGCTTCTTCAGAAGCTGTATTCTTGTCAAATGTATAATGCATACAAAATAGCTAGAATTCAGCCAATAATAGCATATTATCTCACAGGCCCGACCTTCATTAAGAACAATGCAGCACATCATTAAAATGTGTGAAGAGTAATTTAAATTATGACTTTTTCAATGGAATAATAAGAATTTGTCATACTTATAACAAGTACAGACTCAGTAACAAAAACAAAATAACATTCATTTCTAAAACATTTCATAGATAACAGAAAAAAAAAAGTTTTCCAGCAGTAATTAGACTTTGGAAAGTTGAAAGTAGGGGAAAATTAGGAAGAAAGATTAGGGAAACATATACTTTCATTTCAGAACAGTAGTTTTTAAGAGATAGAATTGAAATATTTATCTTTTCCACTTATTTTGCTCCTGGAGCAAGCTTAAGTGATTTCTAGCTTTCCAATTTGAGTCCCTATTTCAGTAGCCTGGTGTTAATATTAAAGAGATTATCCATATTTTGATACATTACAGAAAGTAAAGCCATTTGAAACCAAATAGCATATTCCAAGGTGCAAAATGGAGCTTAGTCTCATCATTAGGTATCTGCTGCATGACTTGAAACATTACTTTCTATGCCCTTTCACCAAAATTTCTAGAATCTTTTAGAAATGATTAGAAATACTAGAGGAGAGAACTCTAATGCTCTTTTGAGAAGTTTAGGGATTCAAAGAGATGCTATAAAAAACAACATTCAAATGAGTTGGAATTAATTTTCCCCTGCTGGGAGATCATAGCTCACACTTTTCCTCAGGAAAAATTACATTACCCACATGTTGTACTTCCAACTGGTTTTTTTGTTATTGTTTGTTTTTGTATTCTTGCTATAGCACAAACGCTATTAAAGGACAGGAGCACAGCCACATGTACTTTACAATTCAGTAGTTCTCTGTGCCTGCTGCTATGTCTTCCTAGCAGCCTACCCCTATCCAACATTCATATAGCCCTTCCCGACCTCAGGCATAAGAATGTGAATAGGGCAAGGCTAGTAGCTGCCCTACTTCTATATATTTCTTTTGGAGTAGCAGGAAAGTCTGTGTTTACTTCATGGCCCTGGAGCCCTGTGGACAGAATACTAGATATACCTGTTTCTATCCACTCATCAAATGTTTGAGTGCATGCTATGAATCAATCACCACTTAGATACTGAGGATTGAGCAATTGACATAACTGCCCTCTTGGAGTTGTGATCTCAGCCTCGAGAAAAGGATGATAAAATGAAACGGGCCCTGAGGGGGAAACATTTTATTTAATTTTTGTGACCTACCTTTGTTAAGTCATCCAAAATCTGTATCCCATCTCCAAATCCCCATTTTTATCATATATTTAGTTTCAACAAGTTTGAGTGTGATATCTTGCACTGGCAACCAAAAATTCCCAAAAGACAAATCAAAAGTTCACCACTATTAGAAGTATCACAGTTTATAAAGCTATATAAATAGTGAAATTCTTTACTCATCTATTTATTCTCTAGGTATCATGAGAAAATATACAACTTTGTTTCTCACCAAAATTTAAAAAAAGCATTTATTATTCCATTTTTAATTATTAGAAGAACTTGAGTATTATACTAAATAAGCAATGTTGGTTAGAAAGAATGATTGATATCATCAGTTTCTGGATTTAATAAATCCGTACATTTCCTAAAATCACATTTTAGAGAGGACATTTTCTAAAATCACAGAGATATATTTACATATTTCCTCTTCTGACATGCAAAATGAGATAAGATTTTGACTATATGTTCAAGATATTAATAGGTAGAATAATAAATGGTAAATCCTCATAGAAAATAATGACAAGGTTAAATTATATCAAATAAGAAACATTTATTGAGTCCTTACTCTTTGGAGGGTACTCTGTGAGTTACTTTTAATTGTTCATAAAAACCTAAGAAAAATTTTCCTTTCCAAGAACCTAGCAGTTTAGTTGGGGAAGTATCATATGTACATGAAAAATAAACAAGAGAGGATTTAAATAATAGATCAAGCACATTTTTATTGAATTACTTATACCAGTATATCGTTATATGTTTTGGAAAGACTTTTTCACAAGTTTTCTTTTTCTCTATATTTTGATACATTCTATTTTTTTCTTATTGTATTATATAATTACAAAGAAAATTGCAACATTTAAAATATAACATCCACCTATCACTGTATTAGCAAGCAGTCCATAGATTTGTATATATTTTCTTCCTACAAATGTGCTTACGTGTGTGTAACCTTTCCATGTGTGTATGTATCTTTCCCTTACAGAATAGGGGAATAAAAAACAAATTTACCTTTTTTCTTCTTAACTTGTCCCATTAACCTTGAATATTGAATTTGATCATTCAGAGATGGTTAGTGTTGTCTGAGAAGACAGGTGAGGGTATCTTTCATGTTTTCAATGCTCAAAGTCAAATGAACAGAAAGAGATATCCTAAACATATTGAGTAACCTGTATTTTGAGGAAGTGATAAGAAATCAGATTAGAAAAGTTTGCTGCCCATACCCAGGTGCAATATGAAAGCTAGGCTAAAATGTTTGGGTTTTATGTCTAGAAAATGAGGAAATTGCTGAAGTTTCATTGAAGCAGAAAGCAAGTATATATATATATATGAGAGAGAGAGAGAGAACAATATTTTTAGGATAAACAGATATCCAAGAGGGATTCTCTAAAAGAAAAAAATCCATAGTCAGGGAAACCATTTAAGAAGTTATTTAAATAGTAAACTTTTGATATAATAAAGAGAAAGCCAAGTGAGAGAGCAGTAAAAAAATACAGAAAATAAATAGGATAAAAAAAAACTATCCTAACAACTATGCTTATTATTATACATCAGCAAAAAAGACTTAAAAAATTTCAACATTCAGATGGAACAAAGTGTTAAGAAAATAATTATAAAAGTATATATTTATAATGACTTTAAGTTGCATCAGCCTACATGCATGTACGTTTGATCTAAGATTTTGTTTTCAAAACAAATTTTGAAATTGAATTTATCCAAATCTTTCTTTTGTATAATTTAATATATTCCAGTAAATAACAATAAAGAAACCAATACAGAGATAAAGAAATCAATCCTTCACACAAAACGTGTCTACATTTTATGACCTTTCACATTTTGTGTTTCATGTCAACATAATTTAAGTATTTGTTCTTTGCCTTGACAAGATTTCCAAAGTTATTATGTATGAAGTTAGTACTGAGCAGTTAAATATGTTGATTTATTTTTCTATATCTATTCCCCAAAATTGCAGTATTCATTTTTCAAATGTTATGTGAAATCTCAGGGAAGATTAATATAGTACTGAATAATGGTGGCACATGTGTAAAACATTAACACTGCCCTTTACCCATCTTGTATATTTTACATTTATTTGTTTAAAATATGAGAAGTGCCAAGTGGCTTCAAGCATCTGGCATACAGATGGAGAATTGTGGGTACCAAAATATCAGATCTATTTTGGTGGAGTAATGAATACCCCTGCGCATGTTGCCTCTGAAAAAGAAAGTTTGATAGTTTTGTGCAAAGCACAAGGAAAAAAATTAGTGTTATTGTTAACTTAAAACATCATATGGATGCATTAACAAATGTCATATAAGATAAAGGTTTTTGGATAAGACACACTGTTTAAAATAAGAATTCATATTTAAAAAATACTTCACGGAAAATGAAGTGTTATCTTTAGAAAGAAGCAGCTGATTGATGATGGGTGTAAGAGCACAGGTAAAGGTGTTATCTTTCATAAAGACTGTTGTTTCTTCCAGTAAGCTTTGTGTCCGTATAGAGGAAAAACACAGATACATAATAATGTAGGATGCAAGATCATCTACTGAGATGCTATGATGAAGACATGAGTGAATAAATCAAACCAAAGTTTTATAACCAAAATAGTCAGGAATTTGACTGAAACCCAAATAGGGATATTGCAAAGAATTCCTATGCACTTTTTCTTTTCTAGATAAAGCAATGTCAAATGCTTCATAATTATTTACCACTCAACTTCCTCTCTCATGGTTTTATAAATACATATTTATAGTCATCACATGGTAGAATTTGAGCCTATAACTAATCCCCACTGACAGGCTGTTTTAAAATGCACTTTTCTTTTCTGAAAATGGAGTGTCACATACTACATACAAGGACTAGAATTCCAAAATCAGGAGGATTGAAGAGGCATTCTGGTTGTCATATAGTAATTGTGTGAGTCACACACTTTATGTAGTCAAGGTAAATATTAAAAAGAGAAAAATATATGTGAAAATTTACTACAGTGCTAGAATAGATGTTTCCAGAGAGGTAGAATAATGAGTTTAGTTCTCATTCACTTGTGAATAGAAAGTTAATTAAGTTGTGAGAAAAAGGGGATGTCTTTAATGATAAGCCCATGGTATTTAAATAAAATTATTTGTTTTGAAAAATTTTTCACCTGAAACTTTTTTCGGGTACATAATAGTTCAGGAAGATGTACTCAATCTATATCTGTATCTAAGCATTTTATCCATAAAGAAGATAAATAGATCCATTAGTCCCAAGTATTTCGATGAAAGTCACTTAAAAGTCAATCAAATGTAGATTCTATATGTTGAACAGTGAATAACTTTAGAATTACAGTAGACTTTTATGCTACTTTTAGCATGTTGATGTTTTACATTTGTTCTTCTTACTGTTCAAGTTTTTCATCATTTTTCATCAATTAATTTACTAACTTTTTCTGGCAAGACAATCAGGAAAGGCTTACTGTCACCCCCAAGGGTTCATTCTGAAAATTAAATCATGATGCCTATTGTCCTTTTCTTAGGATATTAAACTCAAAACTCTTTATTCAACAACACATATGTATGTATGTATATATATATACATGAAGCATTTTCTGCCTTTAAATTACAGTCTTAATTTTCCCTCATTAGACTTAACAGAACAGCATTAGAAGTAGGACAGGTATTTCTCTCCTTTCCAAAAGAGAGAAGAAATTAAATTCCTTTGGAAGAGATTTAGTTGCATTTTTACTCCCCCAAACTCACCGTACTTCAAACAAAATTTTCAGCCAATATTTTATTAAAGAAAGAATGAATTATTTCCAAGGATTTTCAAAAGTAAATTAGAAATACAAATGTCATTATTTGTTTGATAAAAATGAAAACAATTTGTTACAACCGTTACTCAAAGTAAGAGAGACCACATTGAAGATACTTGTTCAATATGCTAGTAAACAAAAGACTGGAGTCAGTATGCAACTTGATAACAGTACATGTTTCTAAACTACTGACATTGTTTTCAGGGATGAGAGTCCCATTTGTCTCTGTCCTTTCCCCAAGTCAACGAAGAATCAGAGACAGGAGTCAGAAGCAATAGCAAAGCTTTAATGAGCACAGAGGGAGATATACTTCAAGGGAGAAGTGAGCCAATTCCCTGAGCAGAAAATGGCCCCTCACACACATGTAGGGCTTTTTAATCTTACTAATTTTGCATATTCATTAGCTAACTTGATTGACACCCTGATTGACAGGTCAGGGTTATATAACCTTTTTCCCACTTTGCATGTCCTTACCCATAATTCAGTCTGTTTTAATGATATGTATTTATGGATTGCTTATGTATAAGCCCCCAATGATCATTGGCATATTCAAAGGTCACCTAAGTTTTAAGTTGTCTCTTCTGCACGTGTCCTTATACCTGGAAAGTCCCTAGCAGGCCCTTGTTGTCAAATTGTGGCTTTTTCTTTATCATGTTGCCCACAGAAAGGGTGAATTCTGGGCTGAGTTTTTGCTAAGTTATCCCAAAGGGGATGGACCTGGATGTATTAATGGGAAAATGTAATTTTCCATTTCATTCTACCTGCTCATGACTAACTTCCTAACAACATGACAAATAAATAATTGATTAATGATCAATTATTTGACCAATTACCACTATTACCATCCTCCAAAATTAAACCAGTGTACACTCTAGATACCCTTGTTTTTATTGTTGTTTTGCTTTGCTTTGTTTGCTTAGTTAATCTGAATTACCCTATGCCCTAATTTCTACAGCTAGAGATTTGAGCAAGTGAATGACCCACTTAAGCTGTTTGAATACACAGTATTTTACTTCCATTGATATAATAAATCTATAAAAGTATAATAGAAAAATAGGGGAACTAATGTAAGAAAAATTAAGAGCTTTACTTACTAAACAATTCTATCTTGCTGTTAATAAACATTGCATGCTGGTTACAAGGTGGATGTAGGAACAACAAGACCTTCAAAATCTTGGGTTTGAAACTCACCATTACCATTAACTACCCTGACATTTTAGACCAAATTAAATTGGATTTCATCATCTGTATACAAGACAGTCCGGACTAATACCTCATAGGGCTCTTTTAAGAAAATGTGAAAAGTATTTATCAGAGAATCTGGATATAGTCACACTCAATACAGAGTATCAATATTATAAATATGTATGTTATTATTTCAATCATATTAATGATAATAAACAATAGTAAGGTTCTGGGAACCAGAATGCTGGTATTTGAATACAATGACTAATGCAAACTTGATAGTGACTTTGGGAAAGTTACTTAACCACATTAACTTTCAGTTTTTCATTAAAAAAGGGAGCAGTGGATAATGATACTGTCTCTCATAAGTTTGGAGGGATAATTAAATGTTAGAAAACAAGGAAGAATTAGATAATAGCCCGCAAGAAATATTGTTATTTTTATTTTTCTTATATTTATTATTCAGAAACTAATATTGCAAGGAAACTTAAATATCATTTAATCTAATCATTCATCTAATGCTTAAATTCACTTGGCAAAACCTGATAAGTTGTCTTTCAGTTATATTTAAATACCTCCAGTGACAGTAGTTTCACCTAATTTGAAGAGAGGCTATCTCCAAATTTTAAACTGTCCCTATAGTGATCCAAAAAGATCTGTCCTTAAAAACTTCTACTCATTAACTATTTCTATTCCTGGCTCATACAAATTTACATTTATGCCTTCACCATATGACAATCTTTCAAGGAACTAGAAGCAGGTATCATGTACCTCATCAGTAGGTTTGCCATGTAATTCATTGGCAAAACTGAGACACTTTGGTTGGTAAAAAGAGTGCCATTAGAAATTATGCTGGGACATCAGGTGTAAACATGGACTATACCAGGGAAACCGGGTGAACATTCTGAGTACCATCAACTCTTTTAGTGAGACAAGACTGATTACATTTTAATGTAACTCTTCTAATCTGTTTGAAATTCCATTTTAGTTTACCATCTTCCATAGCTGAGTACACGACTCTAGAGGAAAATATGTGTGTTCAAAGTCTCTGCAGAAGAGTTTATCAAAGCAGCTCTTTGCAGACAGAACAAATATTCACATAATCACAGCATTTTGCTTCAAATGGCTTTTTTTTCTGTCAGTATATTCTGATCACTCAGCTGTGTGCTATGTGAATGCAATTGAGACCTTAAAAAGAATATAAGACTTGATTTTTAACACTACACTAAGGAAAAAACCATAAGCTATGAGTAGAATATCACAAAATTGATTAAGTGCAAAAGGAAAAATGGATGTATAAATAAAACCACTAAAGGAGTTGGGGCAACATCTATTTATAAAAACCCTATTCAGAAGCTGAGAATTTAGGTTGATTATCAAAAGTTTCCCAAAGAAACAAGAGCATGTGCATGCATGCATATATATATATAAATATACATGTATTCTATTGTATGCTCTTACCAGTAGTTCAAATTCCTAGAGTGGGTGTGTTAGTGGTATATAATACTGATAAACTCAATTTATAGATTTTTCCTGAAATTACCTTGGAGGTTCACTACAATGTAGCCATCAGTGGTTACTAGTTCTAAATGGTGCTTTAATTGCTTAAGATAAAAACCTGCAGAAATGCTAGTTATATAAAATAATCCATGATTTCCTGAAGCCCATTTTGCAAGAGGTAAAATTAAGGTAAACCTATACACTATCTTTCTATTTCTCTCTCTTTCTTTCTCTCTCTCATACTTGTGTATTTGAAAGGCCAATTGACTTCACATCTTTTCATTGATACATTTTGCACTAATTTGTAAACATGCTACAGTCCTGGTTAAAAATCAGGAAAATAAAATTTCACAACTAGTTTGGATTAATCCATATCATTAAACTCATGGAAGACAGAAAATCATTAATGATTATAATCTATAGTTTACTAGAGGTATTATCCTTAACAAGATAAATTTTCAAGTATTTCTAACATACTTTTGTATGTTACGGAAATTATGGCAAAATATGATATCCTGCTACCTACTAGAAATAGTATTGATAGGAAAAGGTTTGAGTTCAAAGACACTTTCTAAATATAGTGTTTTGAGTCCCCAATTTGCTTTTAATTTTTACATTGAAGTTTTTATTGAGATAATTGTAGATTCACAAGCAGTTTAAAAAATTGTCCAAAGAGATCCCATGTATATACTTTACCGAGTTTCATCCAATAGTAAATTTTTTCCAGTAAATAGAGTAATATCGGAAACACGACATTTACATTGTTACAATCCATCAGTCTATTCATACTTCCCATTTCACTTGTACTTATGTGTATGTGTGTGTGTGTAAAATTGAACTGTACAATTTTTCCAAACATTAAGTTCACATGTACATTCCTGCGGTCAACATACTGAACAGTCCCGTCCACAAGGAGCCCTTATGTTGCACCCATCTCTCTCCTGCCCCCAACCACTTCATACCTAATCCTTGGCAACCAACATTCTTATATTTATAACACTTTGTCACTTCAAAAAATGTCCTATAAATGAAATCATATGAAATGTGTCTGTTAAGGATCAACTTTTCTCAGAATAATTCTCTGAATATTCATTCTAATTGTTACATGTATCAGGGGCCCGTTTCATTTTTACTGCTGTGTAGAAATCCACAGTATGTACATACTACAGTTTGTCTAAACATTTACCTGTTGCAGGACAGCTCAGTTGATTCTCATTTTTGGGTATAACAAATAAAACAAATATTACAAGTAATGTTGTTAACATTCATGTACAGGTTTTTGAGTGAACTTAAGTTTTCATTTTTCTGGGATAAATGTCCAAGAGTGCAATTACTGTGCCCTATGGTAATTGCATGCTTAGTTTATACAAAAATGGCAAACTGTTTTCTAGAGTAGCTGTCTCATTTTACATTCCACAAGCAATGAATGAATGATTCAGCAATTTTTCTTGCCAGCATTTGTTGTCACTATTTGTTATTTTAGCTATTCAGCTAAGTAAGTGGTGATATTTTATTGCAGTCATCATTTGCACTTCCCTGATGGCTAATGATGTTGAAAATATCTTCATATGCATATCTTCTTCTGTGAAATGTCTGTGTATTTCTTGCCCATTTTCTAATTGAATTTTTTTCTGAGTTTTGAAAGTTTTTTGGGTATGCTAGATGCTAGTTGCTATGGGTCAAATGTGTCCCCCAAAAGTCCATGTGTTGGAAAATTAATCCCCACTGTAACAGTGTTAAAGAGTGGGAAATCCAATTTTGATATTTGAAAAATGGGGACTTTGAGAGATGATTGGATTGTGAGGATTGTGCCCTCATGAATGAATTAATCCATTCATGGAGTGATGACTTATCAAGTGTGTGGACTGGTGGCATAATAAGGAGCACATGAGAGAGCTCTTCCCAGTCTCTCATCATATGATACCCTGCATCACCACAGGACCCTGTAGAGAGTTTCCACCAAGAAGAAGACGCTCATCAGATGTGTTCCCTGGATGGTGGACTTCCAGTCTCCAAAACCATTCATGTCCTTTGCCCTTTTTTAAATTGGGTTATTTGTTTTTATGCTGTTGAGGTGTTTTAGTTCCTTTTACGTTCTATATATTTGCCTCGGTTTGATATGTAGTTTGCAAAGACTTTCTCCCATTCTGCAGGTCATCTCTTCGCTTTACTGATAATGACCCTTGCTGTGCAGAAGCTTTTTACTTTGAGGTAGTCTCATTTGTCTATTCTTGCTTTAGTTGTCTGTGTCTGTGACAGCACTCTGACTCAAAAGTGCTGTCTACTTTCATTTCATGTTTCATTTCCCCTATGTTTTCTTGTAGTTGTTTCATAGTTTTGGGTATTAAGTTTAGGTCTTTAAGCCATTTTGAGTTGATTTTTATGTATGGTTAGAGATACGGGTCTATTTTCAATCTTCCGCATGTGGATATCCAGTTTTCCCGTCACTATTTATTAAAGAGGCTGTCCTTTCCCCAATGTATATTTTTTGTGCCTTTATTGAAAACTAGTTGGCTATAAGTGCATGGGTCTAATTCTGGGGGCTCAATTCAATTCCATTCATCTATTTGCCTATTTTTATACCACTACCATACTGTTTTGGTTGCTATTGGTTTACATTATATTTTGAAGTCCGGAAGTGTATGCTTCCAACTTTGTTCTTTTTGTTCAAGATTTATTTAGCTATAAGGGATCTTTTGTGACTCCATACAAATTTTAAGGTCTTTTTTCCTATTTTTGTGGAGAATGCCATTGGTATTTTGATAGGGATTGAATTGAATATGTAGATTGTTTTGGGTACTATGGACATTTTGATAATATTAATTCTTACAACCCATGAACATGGGATATCTTTTCTTTTATTTGCATCCTCTACAAATTTTTTTCAGAGATGTTTCATAGTTTTCATTGGAGGTCTTTTATCTCCTTGGTTAAATTTAATCCTATGTATTTCATTTTTTTGGTGGCCATTGTGAATTAGATTACTTTCTTGATTTCTTCAACTTTATATCTATAATTTATAGAAAAAGACACTGAGGCTTAGATTTTAACACACCACACAATTGGTAAGTATTAGAGCTGAAGTTCAAGTTTAGAGAGTCTCACTCTAGCCATTATGTTTCGTTGCTTCCCACCTTGTTGAAATGGTACCCGAAAAAGAAAAAAAGAAAAAAAAAAGCACAAATTGAAAATGTGTGGCTATGTTCTGGGAGCAACACTGAAACCAGTTTACTAGAATATAAGGTATTTTTTTTAAAGAAGTGAAAAAATAAGTTTAGAAAGAAAAATCGGGGTCATCCTGATATAATAATATATGTGATCAAAGTCATCAGAGGCAGGAGAAAGCTTTAAAAACAATGTCTGAAGACCGTGAAAATTAAAAAAAAAAGTTTTGAGAGGAGAAATTCTCTCACATTACTTGTTTACCAAATTTTTGTTTATAATAACCAGGTTCTGGAGTAAAGGCCCTCTTCACTCTTTATCCTGATCACTCAAAACCTTACCTGAAAGATACACATAAGATCACAGAAATATAGAAATATAGTATATCTGTATAAGCAAACAAGTTTTATGTGATTGTTTAAATTTCTAAAATAAAGCGTATGCAGCAGGCATCACGTAAACTTCCACTGTGATATATATGTCAACATTTTACTTGAAAGAGAATATCTTGTAGTTTTGCATAAATCATTCTAATGATGTTGTTTCAAGAGATAATTAGACCTTTTGTTTGGCTTAATATTCTTTTAATTTGAGAGAAAAACATTTAACCTTGCTCTATTTTCCATCTCAGTAATATCAGACAGACGGTATACAGATCATGAATGTGGCACTTTTCATGTGTATGAAAAGGGCTTGGCTTTATCCCATATCTTTTTGTGCCAACTAAACATGCCAGTACTCAAATTCCCAAGTAGGCCATCAGGGCCATATGCCTAATTAGATATGACTGGTCTGCTAGGATCCTCATTATCATTATTTTAACAGAATATTGGCATGAGTGCATGTATCAGTAAAACTGACTTAAGCTATTAGGGCTTGAACATTGGTTTGAGTTAGTGCCCCATAATATCTTACTTGTCCTTAACTTTATGTCTATGGCAATTACAACATATAATTTATCCATAAAATAAAGGCTAATTATTCCATTTATAAACTCATTTCTACCTACAAAACTATGTCATTCTTATTGAGATAGCTACCATCCTGCCTATTTGCTTTGAATTGCAAGGAAAATTATTTTTTCTTAACGGAGTGGCCATGTGTTTAATTGAGATATACACAACTCTACTATTTATATTACCATCATTTCATAAAAGGAAGGACATTTTAATAACAAGATGTGGAATAACTACAGTCACACAATTAGGAATAAAAACCTTAAATTGACTGAATTAAGCATTGTGCAGAGCTGCTCTTTTTTTCCTCTCTCTCTTGTTCTCTCTTGCTGCTGAACTCTAAAACACAGTTATAGTACCAGTCTTGGGACAAGGATCTGACAACATTTGCCCCAATGTATTTTGTGCTTGAAATAAATTATGAAGATAACTTTATGCACTCATAGTCAGGTGATGTATATGATCAATGTTGAATAAAAGGACTTACAATAAATTAATTCAAATAACCCAAGGACAGTCATATAAAAAACAAATGGGTCAATTCTAAATAAGCACTATAAAGAGAGAAACATTTCTAACTTGTTCACTGCTAAACACCCAGTTTCAACTAGAATACTTGACACATAGTAGATGTTTAATGAACAAGATTTTAATAATT
Source organism: Cynocephalus volans (assembly GCF_027409185.1). Taxonomy (NCBI): domain Eukaryota; kingdom Metazoa; phylum Chordata; class Mammalia; order Dermoptera; family Cynocephalidae; genus Cynocephalus; species Cynocephalus volans. The sequence goes on along the minus strand of NC_084468.1, from coordinate 114,561,474 downwards.
ACATGAAGTAACTTTTTTGTGTGTGTGTGTGTGTGTGTGTGTATGACCAGTAAGGAGATCGCAACCCTTGGCTTGGTGTCGCCCGCACTGCTTTCAGCCAGTGAGCGCACGGGCCATCCCTGTAGAGGATCCGAACCCACAGCAGGAGCGCCGAGGCGCTCCCAGCCCCACACTCTCCCAAGTGAGCCACGGGATCGGCCCTGAAGTAACTTTTGATAGAATTATGGGTACCGCATTTCTATTAAAATGTTCTAAATACTCTCATGGTACAGTAAAAGACTTAGATGTTCTAAACTTTCTAACTTTTCTTTGGGAAGAAACTATTACTAGAGAAAACATATTATAGGTTTAAACACTTAAAACTTATGTGCGAAAATATTAACTTTTTAAAATATTAATTGATTCATTCATTAAATTAGTACTTATTTGGTGATATTAAAGTGATTACACATAACAGTAATTGGAATTTAAGGGAAATATCTACCATAGGCTAAATGCAATTGTCACAGATTCTCAACTAACTGCTATATAAAGCTGAACATTAGTATTTCAAAATGAGAGCATTACTTGATTGAGTGAAAGGTTGAGAGAAATCAGATCAAATGGAAGGTCCCTGAGTAGAATACTGAAATACAGAACCATGTTTCCAGTAAAGAAACATATCATTGGTAAATGAAAAGGAAATGAAAATATGGCATTGTACACAAAAATACCTGAATTTTAAGAATAAGTAAAAAAAATCAAATTATTTGAATACTTTAATATGTTCTCTGTCTTTTGGAGGAATAGTTAAAATATTATCAATAAATTTAGATCAGATGATACTTATTTCAAAAGAGATATGTGAAATCATTTTCATGCTTTATTTTTTTTTAAGTTATTTTCCTAGTATTTGACACAATCTCTGGTGCATGAATTACTCTTTTCCTTTATGGCTTCATTTGTGAATTCTTTAGAACATGATAATGCTGTGCATTACAATGGTGCTGAATTGCCTGTGCAGCAGGTACAAAACCAGCACAGTGTGGGCATATGGAGCCCTGCTCAGAAAGACAATGTACCGGGATTAGAATTTTGGGAACAAGAGGAGTGTACTTCAACAAGTTCATAAATTAATATTAACTTTTAATTCTATTTTCCCATGAACTTTTAGAAGTACCCTTGTATAGGCTGCATTTATTGCTCATCTCTATAGCTCTTAATTTTTTGGAATAGATTAAAAATAAACTATTTATATTCTTGTATTTTTAAAAATTTAATTGTTCTCTTCTTTCTCTCTGTACAATACCTTTTACAATATGCTAATTAAATTGTTATCAGACATTAAATATAATCATAATGATAATCATAACAATATTGAGAGTAACTGAATAAATGGCTTATATGAACATGCTGACCTAATTCTTAAAACAAAATTTATATGTGTGTAATCATTATTAGCTTTTTAGAGATGATGAAACTGATTTCCAAGATTATACAGGCTATATATATATCAAAGATTATACAGGTTAAGAACACAGGCTTGTCTAACTCCTAACCATATATTTTCAACTTCCCTGCTAGACTCTTTAATCTAGAATGTTTTCTTAAAAGAGGCTCTACTTCTCTTTTAGTGCCACCAAACAGGCGTGACGGAGCCTGACTAGATTCCTGATTCAGTGGTGCATTTATCTTTTCCACAGACTTGTTATTTTTTATTGTATATGCAATCTGAAATCACTCATCTCATCTGAGATTCTACAGAAAATATAAATTTACTAACTTAACTAAGGTTTCCTTGATATAATAGAATAGAGATTACTTCTGCTTACTTAATAATAAATTTACATTTGTTCAGTGTTGACTAAGAATGAAGAACTCTTCTGGATAATTCATATGTATTAACTCATGAAAGAAATAAAGAAAGACCATAATAACTTTCAGAACTTTCAGAAGGACAGAACAGACCTATGGTTACTAGAGGTGGGAAAGGGAGGGAGGTAGTGGGGCTAGGGAGAAATTGGGTAAGGGACACAGAGTAACCATGATTTGCAATAATGAACATGTTGATAATATTTATTTGATCACCACAAACACTGTACTCCAAAATATGTATTATCAATTATGATTCAATTAGAAAAAAGAAAAAAAACCCTCATGAAATCTTTCCAACACCCTTCAGGGCAGACAGAGACAGCTTTACTTATGTGCAACTTGTAGAGTTGTACAAGGCCTCATGCTCCAAAGGTCCGGGCTTGGTGTAATGACCTACTGTCACCATCTTCATATTCTATATAATGTTAACTTTGAATATGTGTTTTTAAGTGAAGTTTGATGGGACAATGGAGCACTGCACATGAGCAGAGGAGGTACATGCAATATGCATGCTTCTGTTCTTCCCCACCTTACTTGCATACAGCATTCACAATGCCTCAAGAGTGCAGAAGTCCAGTGAACCAACAACAGCATAAGAGTTCAAAGAGACTCAAAGCCAGTACAGTATAAGGTAAGCATGTCAGTTATATCCACTAATGAGCAAGTAGAGACACTGATAGCTCTGAGAGGTTGTGCTTTTCTCCAAACCAAAATTTGCTTCAAACACAGACAGAGGGCAATGGCATTCCAAGAAACATGAACAACCAAGACATTCTTTCTTATCCTTTCTTATTCATGTTACTAACTTGTATTAATCAACCATTTTATGCTAAAAGGATGACATAGAAAAAAAATAGGACAAACCATTTTTTCCATTCCTTTTCACCCTTTGTCCTTTTGTTACTCGTCAGTAAGCCATAGAGACAGTGTTGGTAGAATATGTACATATCAAGAAGTAAAATAAAAGCAGTTAAGTTAGCTTTGTATAGTGTTCCCACTCTTTTGATAAGGGCAAAATACATATGCTTATATGAGCTATGAAATAGGAATTGTGTAGCACTGGTGATTCCATATTCAAGTTAAATGCCCTAATATTTGTATTTAAAACTGGTATTGTACAATATGAAGATGAATGATATAATTTAAGCTAACAACTTTTGGGCTTTTTTGGTGGCTGGCCAGTACAGGGATACAAACATTTGACCTTGGTGTTGTAACACCGCTCTAACCAACAGAGCTAAACCGGCCAGCCCTGAGCTAACAATTTAATTTTTAATTTGTTTTACTTTGAATGATAATAAATAGAAAATAAAAGACAATAATGAAAAGTCAAGAGAGAGTTTGTAAAAGGAAAACGTTTTTATTTTGGTACCTTTAACTGCACGTTTCTTCTGCTTGTTAAATAAAGATCCTCGCATGTTCATTTTGTAGTGGATTCTATGTAGCCAGACATTTAGGGAGATATTATTATCATTTACATGTAACAGATGAGGAAACTAAGACCCAGAGAAATGAATCAACTTGTTCAATGTCAAGCGGCAAATAAATAAAGGAAGAATTTGAAGCCAGGCAATAAGGTACCAGAATCTACTATATGCATCACTACACTAAAGAACATAGGATAGTGGAAATAACACAGGATTTAAAATCATAAAGTATAGAGGTAAGTCCTTGACCTTCTGCTTACTTTCTGAGAAAATCCCTTAAAATTACTCTGATATGCAGTTTCAACACACACAAGAAAGAATTATTAATCTCTATCTCATAGGTTTGCTGAGATCTACAAATGAATAATGTATGTGGAATCCATTTAAAAGCAGGGAAGTACTACGCAGATATTAGTCATAAGAGCTGGGGCTATTTTGAATGTTTACCTGCAGCCAACTTGCATGTAAATAAAATGAACCATTTAGGAAATAAATAATGATTGGGTGTTATTGCCAAAAAATCAGCACCACAGAGACATTTTTAAAAACATACCCACATTGAAAAGAAAAGTGAAATAAATTATCCATCTAATTCAGTTTAGATAATTAATAAATGCATCATTGGCAAGAATAATCCCAGTAAATACTTAATATGCACTTTTTTCAACACTTTTATATTATCTGAAATAGAATTCTGATAAAAGCATATCTGTAGCTTATAACTTAACAGCTAAATCAAAATGCCTCTCAATGAACACATTTTTAAAAAAAATCAGTTCTAAATTGAGCCCTATGTGCTCACTCACATTTCAATGTAGAGTTTTATGGTTCAAAATGCCTATGCTTTCACATTTATATGATATTTAAATAGATATCATCCAAGCTAGTTTACTCATCACCTATCCAGTACTTAACACCACTTAAGAATTTTTCTTATTTTAAAATGTATTTATTTATGTATTTCTCGCTTGAAATTTAGAGATTATATATTTAAAACAATGATTAATTCAAAAAATATCAAACATTTGAAAAAAGACTGAAGTTTAAAATCTTTAATATGGAGGAAGAAGAAACTGCATTGAAACTCAGTTCAGCTCTCAGCTTATATTAGTCCTATCTGCAAGACAAAAATTAAAATATGAGACCTCAATTTATATTGTGCAAATGCAAAATGACTTTAAGAACTGTTGGTGGTAATAGTTTGAAAACCTCTCTCCGAAAACATTATTTTTTCACTTTCAGAGTAAACATAAAACAGACTTCCTAATTCTCAGAGCAGAGAATGCTAGTATTTTTCCATTGACAAGAAAAAAAATATTGTCTGGCTGTTCAACTGCTCTCGGTCACAGGTATGAGAGTATGTACTTTTTTTTTTTTTTTAAATGAGGTAGAGTATTACATATTTGAGAGGTCACTTTATTTATCTATTTATTTTTGTCCTTTTTGTGACCGGCCGCCCAGTGAGTGCACCGGCCATCCCTATATAGGATCCGAACCCGCGGCAGGAGCGCTGCTGCGCTCCCAGCGCCACACTCTCCCGAGTGCGCCACGGGGTCGGCCCTGAGAGTATGCACTTTTACTGAGAAATTCCTGCAAAACTGATTTTGCTTCAGTACAGAGGGACCCTATATCCTTTAACTAAAGGGAATAAAATGAAAGTGACTGATTTTGGCCTCTCAGTGCTTTAACAAACATTAAGATTGTGTATTCCCACAATTCAGTCAGGATAATTTGCACTTTCTGAGATAACATCCATAAAGTTAGATGATACCAATTTTCTGTGATTTGAAGAATGTATCTCTTGAATTAAAATTAACTTTGTGTTTCTTTCTTCTTTTTATACATGCCTAACTCTGATTTTGTGTGTGTGTGTGTGTGTATGTGTCTTCATATTTAACTTTTCTTTGCCCTCTTCAGTTCTTTCTTCTAAATATTGTGTTAGGTATTATTTTTAAATTTCTACTAATCAATTGCACGAAATATTTTATAATGTATCTTTCACATATTCTCTGTGCTGGGCACTTTCACATATTTGTACCATATCGTTCTCACGATATACACATTTATTAAGAGATACACTGCCAGACTCGAGGGTATGTGTGCCTTCATCACTAACATTTTATTTCTGTTTCCCCAAGATTTACCTGTCTCTTGGGATATCTGTGTATAAGGCTTATAATACATGGATATTCACCAAAACAACAGGCACACTCTGCTTCCCATTAATTTGCTTCTGTGACTGTCATTTTATGTATATTTTATATCTCACCTATTCTCCCTGTGGTCAAGGATATGAAATCTGGAGCCAGACTGTTTGAGTCGGAATCTCAGCTATACAGCTTATTAGCTCTATGATCTGGAGCAAGTCACTTACTCTCTCTGTGCCTCAGATTTCATCTGTAAAGTGGAGATAAAAATAGTACCCTCTGCATAGGAGGTTTGTGAGGATTCCATGCATTAATATATGTGATGATGTTAGTGCAGTGCTTGGCACTGAGCACAAAATAGCTCTTAGCTACTTTCTATGTCTCTCTCTCTTTTTTTTTCCCCTTGATTCTTTGTTTTTTATCAAGAAAGGTGATAAAAGTGATGTGATATGTGTAAAATAAAAAATCACATATATAATATGTTAGACTTTTTGCATCAGCCATGCATTGCTTTCCTTGTAATTACGAGTAAACACAGATATTGTATCACTAAATTATGTTGAAGCATGTGCATGACATTTTTAAGTTTCCTGTTGCACAAAGACATGTAGGTGAATTAATAAAGGGAAAATAATTATTTTATGCACAAAGTCACTGTGGAAAATATTTTTAGTTCTTTGAAGTGTTTTTCCCTCTCTCAACTAATTATCAAGTAGCTGCCTGATTGCTGATGATTGATGACTGATGGAGAGGAGGTTCAGCAGGTGCTAATAGTTTGGTTAGCATAAGTGCTTCTGAGGAAGGAGCAGCACATCTTTGAGGCAAACAGAGCTATAGAAGATTCTCTCAAAGGTGGTGATTTGGAAGGTATGTGTAGAATTTGTATTACAAATTGAAATGAGTGGGATCTGAAGATTGTCTTAGATATAATTGCTAATGGTAATAATAGTTCTGCTTCTGAAGATGATGCATAAAAAGGGTCTTTGTATTTTAAACTTTGAATAGACAAAAGAAAGTAAAAAAAAAAAAAAACTTCACTAGAGACAAATCTAACTTCTCTAGTCAGATTTCTTTTTTGAAAAATTTAGATGCATATTTTTAAAAACCTGACACACACTGGATTGTAAGTAAATCATATTAAAACAACAAATAAATAAATTGTAACTATATAATTTATAATTTATCAAAATAAAATAAAACTTGTATAATTTTATTTAATAAGTGATTACATTAAAACATTTAAAATTTTAGTTTTCCACTAAAATAAGAAATTAATACATTTTCTTGCTTTTATGTTACTATATAACATAAGGATATAATAGGATGCTTCAAAAAGTTCATGGAAAAATGGAATCAAAAGATAATGTGGGTCTTTCCATGAACTTTTTGAAGACCCTTCACATTTGACACTATTCTGATAAATAATGGTAAGCAGTGATTTTTATATTTCAAATTATTATTTTAATGTAAGTCTGTAAGTTAAATTTCGACATGTACACAAATGTTCTTGGAAAACTCTTTTTCCCTAATTAGTAATCTGCTATTTAGTTGAGGAATTCTGAAACAGAAAAAAATTGAGATTCTCATAAATGCAACATGTGAATACCTCCCAAAAGTATACAGAGTCAGCCAGCAGTGGAGAATATGGGTCACACTGAGAGGAGGTGAGTGAGAGGTAAGACCTCTCCCTGCATCACGCCACCTGCATAAAGTTTCTGAGTGTACTTAACACGCAGGGAAGAATATTAGGACAGGAGTCATATTTCCACAACCAGCTGCTATACCAAGGCTGAAGTGAAGTATCTGGCCCCAGGTCAGCTGCTAAATACAGTATTCACCTCCTCTTGAGCCCAAATCTAGATCTAAGGATTTCAACACACTGTCCTGATGCATCTAGGAAAAAAAGTAAACAAAACAGAACTTAATGTAGAAGTAGAAAAGGACTTGTGGGAAAAATGATCTGAGATACACAGGCTATATGCACAAAGGAGATTAAAAAAAAAAAAACAAAGAAAATACAAACATGACCATTCGCCCTAAGAATCCAGGCCTCACCTGGGTCTTTCTACTGGGTAGGAGGGGGAAATACAATGGGAGGCCCCTCAAAAAACCTGCTCAACAGTAGAGCTACCTCCTAGTATCTGTGACCCAATTAGACTCTGACAAACTATATCAGCAATCCCTGTCCTTGAACATGTTTCTGAGAAAAATCAAGGCAGAGTCAGTTGTGGTAGCCCCTTCCCAGTGACTGACAATGATTTTTATCTACAGCATAAATTCCTTCAAGCATGGGACATAGGTAGGGTCAATAATATAATTAATAAAAAGATTGTTAGCTAAATCCAGTTGAGTCCTTACGTTCCAGACATTCTTCTGAGAAAATAAAATGAATTACCAATTCAATCCTCACAGCAGTTTCCTTTCATAAATACTATTATTGCACCATTTTACAATATGAAATGCTACTATAACGAGATTAAGAAACTTAACCTAGTTTTTATATTAAGTGGTAAAGCTAGAATTTAGTTTGAATCTAAATCACCCCTTTAAAAATTAGACTGTGCTGGGTTCCACAATTACATAGACTTTGACAATCCTAATGCCTACTTCATAACAGTTAGTGAGAATTATATTAAGCCACCTACACGTCTCATCTCTCTGGTCACGTTTTGTCCTTTTTTTCTCCACAGCACCTCCAGAGCCTTCTACCTGCTTGTCCCTCACCCAGGAGTACTTCAGTCATTGTAGTAGATTGAATTATGTCCCCCCAAAACTCCCTGAAGCTTGAATTGTGTTCCCCAAGTTTTATGTATTAGAAACTTAGCCCCCACTGTGACTGTTAAGAGGGTGGGAAATCCTATTATGGTAATTGAAAGCTGGAGCCTTGAAAAGGTGATTGGGTTGTAGGACTGTGTAGTTGTGAATGGATTAAAAATGGTGGTCAGGGGCTTGGTTCTGAGGGCTTTAAAAGAAGAAGAGGTTCTGTCTTGCTCTCTCTCTGCTCTCTCTGCTTCCACTGTCTTGCAATGTGAGACCCCTGGGTCGCTGTCGCCACCACCAGATGGACTGTGGACTTCCCAGCCTCAGAAACTGTAAGCAGTAAATGTCATTTTTCTTTATAAATCACCCAGTTCCAGGTATTCTGTTATAGCAGCAAAAACGGACTAATATACTCATCTTACTCCAAAATGTGCTCAGTGCTTTTTATAGTAACTTTATTCCTTGATAACATATATCTCAATTCCATTTTCCTCTTCACAAACACATTTATTTTGCTCTCTTAACTTTAACTGAAATTTGACTGTTTTTCCTCCAGCATCCTCCAGTTCCATTTCCTCTTTCTTCCTACACCTCTTCACCAAGGAGTCCTTAAGCAGAGACTGTCAATATAATATATAATATATGTAATTATATATGCATAATATATAATACATCTATACAGATAACTATATACATAATATAATCCTGTATTACATTAAGTATATTAATCTACATTTTTTAAATTTTTAATCATTTCTAAATGTTAAGAAAATCCATGATAGTACATCTTTGTCTATTGTGTTCACCAGGGTATCCCCAGACCCTAAACTGGTGCTGGTACTTAGTGGTCCTCAAAATATATTTGTTAAATGAATGAACAAATGAAAACTGAATTTTCAGGTAATAAATATCTTTTATATATTCTGAGAAGGGAAAATCAGAAGAACCTAAACTGCTTCATAGCATTAATCTCCATAAATATGTGGAAATCCCAATAGTATATAAAAGCTCAATTTATTTCATCTAGCAAAGCAGAGAACACAGATGTCTTTGATATTGCTGTGCTTCAGATCTTTAATTTTATGAAAAGCACACCTAGGTCTAATTGCATCCAATTAAGATAAAATCAGAATACATTGTTGATGTTATTGACTACATAAATTTAATGCTCAATTACAGAATGACTCCAAACCACTGCCAAGATCTAGACAACTGTTTCCTCTCCTAGAATTTATTTTGCAAAAACAGCCTACATTATAAATCACTTTGTACGCAATGAAGGTCAGCTGTCTATAGCTAATGGAATGTTTTCTTGCAGGATAATTTATGTATATTGCCTTTCTTTCATCAGAATACATTTCTGGCTACATAAGGCCTGATATTGAAGTGTCTTCATATTTCTCAAGACAAATGTCTTACTGAATGAAGGTTTGGCTGAAAAAAATGTGGTGGATTTACTCTATAAAATTAAAGATTTAAAATTGCTAGTAATAACTATGTAAATAGTGGGCATGTTCTTATTTAAGAATCAAAATAAATAAGGAAACATTTTTATATGACATGAAACTGGACAAGGGAATATTTGAACTATGATCTGGGAGAACTTTGATTTTTGAAATAGAAAAAAAAGATGAAGGAGTCTAACAGACTGCAAATATCTATTATAATTTACATTTCAGACACCAAAACTATGGAAGCTTTATGAAAAGAAGTCATCTCTTAGACCTTCTTTATGTAAAATACATACTTATTACAGAGTAGAGTTAGGCCCAGTGACCTCTCTAACCCAGGAGTTGTTTCTGAGCACAGTGATGTGTGATGACCTAGATTCAAATCTCAAATCAAAGACTTATTGCTTGTCAGGGCTTGGTCAAATTTACTTAACCTCATTTGTAAAATATTAGGTACTTACTTTTTTGGCTTTTCATGATAATTAAATGAGTTAATATGTATGCATGTATAAAATAGTACCTGGTTCATAACAATTACTCTTTAAGTGTTGTTTGTTATTTTATTTTTATTGCCAGAAACCTTGTTCTGCTACATAATAATCTATGGCTTAAACAGGTTGGCAATATACTCATAAACATCAAAATCCTTATGGGCCTTTCTCAAGTCCTATCTTGCCTTATGTTAAAAACAGCAAGAGTTTTAGAAAAATAAAGATAATATGTCATTACTTGTCTCACTGTTTATTAATTATATGACTTTGGACAATCTACTGATCATTCTCAGGACTCAATTTCTTTCCCTGTAACAACTATGTATGATGTACTATTTCTTGAGGTTTTAATTTTATAATCTGCCCTTATCTTTGTAGTTAATTCCAGGCAATACTATAAAGGAAACAAATCAATGAAAATGGGCTAAACTGCTGTTGCATGGGAAAAATTTATTAGCACTACTGAGGATGACTTGGAATGTTTATATTCCAGCAATGTACAAAAACAAACAAACAAACAAACAATACCAATTTGTAGCATTTGTAAAATTTCTGTGGTGTCAATACACCCACCAGGGGTGATTTTCAAACTCCTGTAAAGATATCAGTGAACAAGGCATGGGGAAAATATGCATACAATTGACTCTTTTGAGCCAGTATAAGCTGGATCTTCCAGACATATCACTGTGTCTTCCAAGAGGAGGGGTACTCTGTGTACAAAGCAACCTTCTCCAGGGGTAACAAAAACCTTTCCCCATCATAACATCCACAGAAAAATTCATGATCCCAAGAAAAGTCTGAAAATTCCAGAGTGACCAGTTACAGAAATGGCTCAGATTTAGCCCTAATTATCTAAAAGATATTTGTGGGGTACGGTGGAGTGGGGAGAGAGAATTTCATAGAATGTAAACACTGTAAAGCTCTGTTTTAAGATATTCTGCTAAGAAAAATACAAGGAAAAGATGTAGAGTAAATAGCAAGCACCTAAAAGCAAGAATTGGGCAACAAAGCACACACTGGGGAATGTGGAACAATAAATATAAACTGGAGAAAAAGAAAAACAGTCTGTATCTTATCAGCATTTCTCAGACTGTGGTGTGCATACAAATCACCTGAGTCTTGTTAAATAAAGATTCTGATTCACTAGGAATGAGATGGGGTTTGAAATTTTGCATTTCTAGTAGTTAACACTGATTCTTCCAGTCTCAACCAAATACTGAAGAGCAAAGTACTAGATTATTTTAACTACCTTCAATTCCTCAGTGATAAGAAGATGAAAAATTAATACCGAAAAAAAGTGTTGAGTAAGTAAACAGCACTGAATATTTTTTAGAAAGTGAAAACTTGGCCATTCTGATGGGGGTAAGATAGGAAAGAGGTCTTTGGTTGTTTATTTATTAGTATGTTTGATGGCTTATCTTGGAAGCAATAAGTTTGGAAAACTGGAAAAACCGATGTTAAGGCTTGAGAAGGAAGGAGCTTGCTCTATTCTCTGGATGTTTTGAAAGAGGCCATCCTCAGCTTATATTGTAGCTGACCACAAGACAGCTGGGGTGAAGAAGGAAATCAGGAGATACTTGAGGTGACTCTCCCGTCGTAGCTCAGTGAAACCGTAAAGGGTCACTTGCTACCCTCACCTTCCACCGCACAGTTGGGAACTGTGTAAAGAAACAGCAGATTTGGTGCTTCTTTGGAGATATGTGACCAACAGGGCTGTTCTGAGCCATAGTGGAGCCTGTAGCAACAAGAAAAATCATTATGCTGACCCTGTATTTATTCAGTTCCCCCCGCCCCCACCGCCAGTGGCTGGTGGGTATAGGGATCTGAACCTGTGACCTTGGTGTTACAAGGCTGTGCTCTAACCCACTGAGCTAGTCAGCTGGCCCTATTTAAGATTTTGATACTTCGTTCCTCATTTCTTTTTTGCCATTAATTTTGATTTTTAAAAATCGCATTAAAATATTTTTAATTTTGATTGTTGGATTTTTCTCCCGTAAATTATGTGCCCATGAAATTACCTACTCACCTCTTACTATTGTCTAGGCAGAAAGACTCCAAGACTTCCTGGTTTGGGTTTTGCAAAAGCCTAAGTGTATTTCAAAAAAATGTAGTTTGCAGGAAGATATAGAGAAGGTATGGAAAATTTCCTACATGAATAGGAAGAAAATACAAATAAATATTCATAAGTTTAGAGATGAAAACAGTTCTGTGTATTCTAGAGCAGCTTGAATGCAGGTTTTAACTCCAGCAATACTCCATATAGGAGGCAAATCCTAAAAAGAAATATATTTGGGGACTTCTAGGGAGTTAAGATTTTACTCACTGGGATTCTCAGGCTTGAAAAACATTCTAATGCCACAAATAGCATGGAGACAGCATAAAGCCTTGAGGTAGGGAAAGATCATGGAGGCCCAGTGTGATGACAACATGAATCTAGAATTATCCGGGAGCCACTAAAAATAAACAAGGTTATATTTTTTATGCTTTTAGCTGCCTGTGTATGTCTATGAGTTTGCTAAAAAGGAAGCTTAGAGAATAGTAAAATAATTTGCTATTTCTTATACATCTTGGACCAAAATTCATACCATGTACAAGGATATTTCAAAAAGTTCATGGAAAAATAGAATTAAAAGACAATATGAATCTTTCCATGAACTTTTTGAAGATCCCTCATATATATTATACATAGACCTGATGATCACACTTTTCAGTAGCAGCCAGACACTGATGCACATAGTGGGAAAGCCTAAACACTCCCTAAAATGTTGTTTACCTCATGGAAGATTATTTCTGCATGTGTACATCAGATATTCTAATTCTTACTTCTTGACCCAGTCAGCTTCAAGAATTTTACTTCCCCAATCTCACTGAAAGAAAGAAGATCCATTCACTGTGATCATATTACTAAACACAATCCCCAGGCCTTGGATGATTGGATCTGAATGGATACTATGTCCTCCATGAATTAATTAATGAGCTAAGTTGATTGCATTAAATTATTTTGAAAATTTGTACTTAGGACACCCCAACTGAGCCAATTAGACCACTGGAATGTGGAGGGCACTTAAATTTAATGGTCATGTAGAATCGAGGATGAAGTCAGTGCTACAACTATTTAGAATCTTCTGTATATTTACATAGGATAGATGTATGGGGCAGAAACAGAAGTCTTTTATGACTGAGAAATCTATTTGGCAGAGAGAAACAGAATTAAGAGATACACAGAGAAAAGCAGAGACAAAAGCCTGTACCTAATGAATAGAGGAAACATTTTTATTCTTTGAGAGTATTTATCCACCAATTCTACCAACTGTTCATTGAAATCTGTTCCTGGGGGGTTTGTTTGCCTAGTACTATGGTTCTGCTGTACATGCATGGATGCAGGGAACTCAGGAAGTCATAGAGCCAAAGAGTCATAGGAGGAAGTGTGGAATAAACTATAAGGCATATGTACTTCACAGGGCCTGGTTTTCCAAAGCCTTGCAGTTTCAAATATTGACCTTGCAAGGAAAAGAAACTTTCCTCAGGCTATAAGTCTCTGTTGCAAGATAAGAATTGTGGCACAGCAGGTTGCTGGCTCAAAGACAGACTAGTTACTGATTGTTATGTAAAGATACTGAGTCTGCATAAGAAGGAATGTTTGCTAAGATTAAGCTTGTGTTGATAAGACCACTTAATTACCTTACTGGAATGTCATCTGGCTTGTTTCACTGAAAGTTACCAGCCTATACTGTTACACTATAACCCCACCTATGTTCTCTTCCTGTAACTTCCTGGTCTGAAAAATAAATGCAGTAAGAGAACCCCAATTTGACGTTAATTTCCCAAGGAAGGAATCCCTCTCACTTGAGGGTTCTGGCAGGAGATTAACCACTTTGGGGCTTCTCACTGCTCAGTAGTGATGGGCTTTGAGTAATCCTTTGTTGTTCCATCACCCAGGGGAAGTGGGGTGACAAATCTATGGGGGACAAAGCAACACAAAGCAACAAGGAAGCAACTGGAAATTTGGCGAGCGTGCATATTAATCTTAAATTCCATGGAGGACATGGAGATGGGAGTGAGATGTGATTTATTAACTTTTGTCCAAAGTTAAAAAATAACTTAGGCTAATTTTTACTAAAATGATATTGACGGGTCTCAGGAGAAAATAGCCAATAACAGAGAAGAACATTTCTCAAAGATGGGAATAATGAAAGCTGTCCCTGAAGACTGTTATGCAGTGAAGACAACACTACAAAATTATGCAGGGCTGAATATTGCCTGAATCGAGCTGTTGTGATACTCTGGATCACAACCCTATCCCCCAAGTTCCTTCTATGATAGGAATTATGTTTGTACTCAGAACTGAGCCACGGTATAAAGAAGGCATTGTTACATTTCTTGAAAGCCACATCTACCTAAAAAAAAAGGGGGGGGGGCTTTACCATAAAAGTGAATTTTGGGAGGTAAAAGCCTGGGAACCTACTGGGAGAATGAAGTTGGCAGTCTATAAAATTCAAACTAATCTGAAAGCCATTCTGTAGCAACATACTGGGCAACTGAATCATTGTACTGGAAACTTTTTAAACCAGTTACAGTGCCAACTACTTTTAAGTGGTCTGAGGATTCTGTTTAATGTATATACATTCTGAAAATCATGAGAAAATATATCCAGGGAACTGATGACCTTCTGTCAGAGAATAAAAATGTCTATTTAAAATTAAAAATATTAAGAAACTTTAGAGAGGTACTATTGTGTTTTAAAGTTTGTATCAATTGTAACATCTAATTAATCTGAACAAAACTCTGAATGTTTTTACACAAAATTCACCAGATAATTAAATTAAACTAGTAATACCCAAGAAAAACAGTTCATGCCATTTCCTTAAAGATATCTTGTTTGTTAGGTTATGCTGTGCATAACCACAAATTTTTAACTGTGAGGTGAGTGAATTAAAGGTAAAATATTTAAAAGTAGTAGGTAAAACTTTATTAAAAATTTTTGTGATGTCATCAAGACCAAAAATCAATAGCAGTAGATCTAAAGGAGAAAAATAGAGCTAATAATTTAGATGTAAATTTAGCAAAATAATTCTTAGAGCTATTGATTGTCAAACTATAATGCAACTTATTACCAATTATAGTGTATTCAATGCCCCCCCCAAATTCATTGAAGCTTAATCCCCACTCTAACTGTTGAGGGTGGGAAATCCTATTATGATAATTTAAAGATGGTGCCTTGAATGGGTGATTAGATCGTGATGACTGTATCCTCATGAAGGATTGATCCATTCCTGAAATAATGGGTGTGGTTCTGGTGGCATTAAAAGGAGAGTGCATGAGGTTAGTCTCTCTCTCAGCTTTTGCCATTCCACCATGTGACACCTTGAGTCACTGAATAGAGTAACCAGTAAGAACAAAGCCCTCACCAGGTGTGTTCTCTGGATTTTGGACTTCCCAACCTCTGAAACTGTAAGCAATAAATTTGTTTTTCTTACAAATTACCCAGTTCCAGGTATTTTGCTATGAGCAACACAGACTGACTAATACACTGATGCTTCAATATCAGGATTATTTTTTTCTATTTTAACCTACTAGTATCATAAAAAAAAAATTTCTTTAAAATATCAGTAAAATAGCAATTCTAAGCCCTTCCCCTAATCATTAGTCTTTAATTTCTCACCCTTTTGTTTATTCCCTGTGACTGAACTCACTTCTTACATTTCTGAAATTCTGGTATATTCTTTCCCCATATTGTAAAAAACATTACTTTATTAGAACTTATCCTGCCCCTCCTCACTATTGATCCTCATTATCTGTGACTCTACCTGCCCAGACAAGCATTCTAGACAGATCACTGAGGCGAGAGTGTCAAGAGTGAAATTGAAGACGAGAAATTCTGTCATCAGGGAGACCAATTAGGAGTACTGCAAGGATTCAGAAAAAAAAAAAAAAAAAAAACACTCTGAACTAGGAAAAAACCAGTTAGGATTAAGGAAGGGGGCATTTATGAGAGACACTATGAAGGTGGATAGTAGAACACATATTACCCAACTAAGTAAGGGAGTGAAAATGAATCTACTAAGGTGCCCATACATAATTTTGCCCTGGGGAACTAAATGGTGCCATTCATTGAGACAGAAACAAGAATGGGAAAGAAGTTTTTCATATGTCTCTATGAGTGTGTGACTGTATGCCATGGAGGTAGCAGAAGTGGTACATTGTGTAAAAAAAATGTACCATGTGAATTTCATTTGATTTATATATTTGTAGATTACCTACATTTTGTCCAACATATTTTCCCTTTTGGTATTATTCTTTCCCAATATTGGGGGGATTGTCTATTCCATTATTGTAACTTCTCTCACAGTGGTGGTCAACTGTAATCATTATCATTCCCAGGAATTGTATTCAAGATATACATAAGGTTTAACATGATATTTTCTTGAGTTTGTCCTCATAGATAGTCTATACATTTAGAATATGTTGAAAATTTGAATCAGAAAGTCCACCACATTCCAATATGGAGGCCATTCCAACATAAATGTGAAATTTGGCCCTTCTGTATAATAAAAGTCACATTCCCCAGGCTCAGTCCGGAAGTAAATCAAAAGCTGACATTATTCAAAAGAAATCAAGCTCAGGTTACCAATTTATAAATTGATCCAGTCATTTTTTTCAGTGGAAATGTTGACCAATAGTTCTGCCAAAATATGGAAAGTGCAAAGCAACAAAATAATAGGAAAAGGATATTAGATAAGCCACTTCCATGAAGTATGCAGATCCAAAGTAGCTAAAAGCAGGCAAAACAGCAAGGGTTCTAAGGTCAGACCACTTCGAAAGTAAATCTAAGCTCTAAAATTAATAGCTGTGCAATTTGAGCTAATTTACTTATATCCTCTAAACTTAGTTTCTCCATTTGTAAAAAGGAGACATCAGTGATATCTACCTCCATTGGAATTTTGTGAGGGTTAAACAATATGAAGTAATACAAATTGTCTTTTCCTAGTAAGTGAGCAGTGAGAGTTATTATTTATCATATTATTATATTATTATACTTGGGCTACAAAGCAATAAATATATTATTATATATGTCCACTGTCCATGTCCATTAATAGAGGTTCTTTACATTTGAAAGATGAATGCTTTGTCAGTTATACATGTGGCCAAAATTTCCCATAGTGTGGCTTGCTTTTTTGCTCTTAGTTGGTTTGATAAACAGACATTTGTAGTTTTAATGTCATGCATTTGTTTTTCACTATTCTCCTTGCCTATTTCAAGGTCAAAAAGTGGAAATAAAGTGGAACAAGTCAGACATGTCTATGGACTTCATGGAAAGAGAAATAAAGAATGACACTGGGTTTTAGCATGACAGAATGAGATCATCTACTGCAATGGGGAAAACTATTGAGACTGGAGACACAAACCAAATGCTATTTTGAATCTGTTAGATTTAAAGTGACCCTTATGTATTTTACGGATGACATAGTTGGGTGTATGAGTTATGTTCATGAGAATGTTAGTACCATAGATTTAAGTTTGGCTACATAATGTTTAAGGACATGGTACTAGATGACAGTCCCTAAGAAATACATGTGTAGAGAGAAGAGGGTGCAAGAGCAATGCTGGGGCATGCCTAAATTTATAGTTTGACAGGAAGGAACTTGCAAAAAAGACTATGAAGTAGTTAGTAAGGTAAAAAGTCAGGACTGATTTGTAACATAAAATCTAAGAATGGCAAGTGAGGCAAGGAGAATGCTCCTAACACATCAAACAAAATAAAATCAAACAAGTGTCATTGGACTTGGTAATATGAAGGTTATTTTTCATCTTGACAAAAGTAGTTTCAATGGATTGGTTGGGAAGGAAGAAACTGAGTGATGACTGAGAAAAGTGAAGACAGTGAATTCCCATGAGAATTTCAGTAGAGGAGTACTTATGGAAGAATATAAAATCAATAAATTTTTCAATTTGACAAGAGGAGATGGGGGGAGTTCTGAGATGGCAAGGGATTCACAGCACAATCAAAGAGGAGTTTAGCTCAAATTAGGAAGGGGACATTTTTCCCTTAGAAGAGGAAGAAAGCCATGGTGTGTAGATACAGATCTAGGTTAGTTTGTAGGCAGAACAGTAACAAGACTGGATTTATATTTTATAAAAATCATTCTAACTACATGTGGAGATGGATTTAGGTGATAATTTTGATATTCAAAGTGAGATATGGTAAAATACTGATGTAAAGGAAGAGCAGAGGTGATGAGAAGAGAAAGCAAGTTGAGAACATTAAAAAGAGAATAGAGTCGATTATGAATTAGAGGCATAGAAGTTATGGGTAAAATATAATTTGAAGGTGATTTCTGCTTATTGTCCTAGTGAACAGTTATGGTACCTTATTATGTAGCTAATGGATATTAGAGAAAAGAGGGGAAAGTTTAGAAGCAAGGACAAATCCCACCTTGATCATATGGATTTTGATCATATGGATTTTGTCAAAGGAGATACCAAATGGAGATGTCCAGTTGGCTATTAGATATATGCTATTCACTTAAATCTGTTATTTTAGACCTAGACAACTCTTCACACAATATAAGCTATGATGTTTTTATTTCAATTAAAAATAATAGCAGCCAATTTGCCTTTGTTATATGACTTGTTTAACCTTGAGTTATATGAAAAAAATGGAATGCATTTAACAAATATTTGTAGAAGTTTGTATTAAATTAAACAAACATTGAAACACCTAACTTAATGTTTCATATCAACGTGAGGTAGCAATGCCTTGTACAAAAGTAAAAAATTCAGCCCCAGTCACACTGGGCTCTAGTTGTTAAAATAACTGATTGTGATAGTGTAAGTTAGTTATCTAAAGCTCTTAAAAGATGTAAACTACATTTCATTCATCTAATTTATAATGTGACCACTGTATAAACAGAGATATATTTAGAATTTCTATTTTCCATCTTGACAGTCAAACATTTATTTTCTATACATATCACATATACATTGCAATTGTATGCAAATGACAGCCTAGAGAACATTTTTGTAGAAATTGGAATTTTTTGTTGTTGTTTCAGACATGCTTAAGATTGGAATGAAAGTAACACATTACAATTTCTAATGTGATTCTTTTCATTTTCAGAAAGACTGTATCTTGCCTAAGGAAGATATGTTCCATTATATGGATATTTGTCTTTTATGAATTTATTCTAGTTTCACCAAAGTTTATATATGAAAATAGCAATGCACCAAAAAGAAGCATATTATTACCATTGCATTACAACTTTCCAGTTGATTCAAACTTCATTACTGTTTCAATGTTTCAGTGGTATTGCCTTTCACTATTAATTAGGCAACAAAACACAATCTATGTGGAGATTTTTATAAAAAGTTCCAAATTTTAAGTTATTCTCTCTACAATATGAATATTAAAAATTATCCCATTTCCCTCTTTTTTACTCTCACAAAGATGACAATATGTGCAAAAAGAATTGTGACCAATGATATCACCTTAGCATATCAGATTCTGGTCATAGGCACTGAGTGAGAGGGAGACACTGAGCTAGGTACTGCATGCCAGTCACTATCACGAATTCTGTGTGTGTATGACTGTATCTAATACTAACATCTCTGTGAAGTTGGTATTATTATTGATTATTCTACTTACTGTTTGAGAGATGGTAAAGTAATGGTAACAGACATTAAACCATTTTTCCACATTCACACAGCATACTGACTGAGCTAAGATGTCAGCCCATGTCTTTATGTATGAACTCAAAAAAAAAAAAAAAAAAAAAAAACAAGTCCTCCTACCCTACCACTACATCGTGCTGGAAGTAAAGCAGGTAACTACAGATTCATGTTGGAAATACTGTGCTGGCCTCGTTTTCATGGTTTCCCCAGAACTCTGGAAACATTTTACCATTTCTTGTAGGATTATTCCTCCAGGCCATGTTTGTCTGAAAGTAATCCACATAAATTAATTCAAAGTATAAATGGGGCTTACTGGAAGAGAAAAGATTTCTTACCAGACTCAACAATAGGGCAGAGAAGATCTGGGTCACATGCAAACTGAAAAAAAAATAAAAATAAAAAAAATAAGAAACCAAGATTAAGGTCTTTGCTCCTCCAGAAACTTCTCTCTTCTCTAATTTTTTTCTTCATATCAGCTACATTCTCCTTCAATTGACCCCATTTACCCAATGTACATATAGCCCAACCAAACTACATATCCTGACTACTACTGTAATTTTCCAGATCTTTGCTGTCTAATAAGGTAGCCACAAGACACATATGACTATTTAAATTTAAACTAATTAAATGGAATGAAATTTAAAAATTCAGTTCATCTGTTTCATTAGCCACATTTCTATCATCCCAAAATGTTCTGTTGAACAGCTGCACATACAAGTATGTTATAGTTCTTCTTTGCCCATCCTTTGTTGTTTGTCAGTTCTATGTCTCCTGATGCAAATTCTCACTTCATTTGAGACAGTTCATGCAAGTTCCTGATCCCT
Organism: Cynocephalus volans; assembly: GCF_027409185.1. Lineage (NCBI taxonomy): Eukaryota > Metazoa > Chordata > Mammalia > Dermoptera > Cynocephalidae > Cynocephalus > Cynocephalus volans. The sequence goes on along the minus strand of NC_084468.1, from coordinate 114,540,851 downwards.
TGGCAGAATTAGTTGTCTATCCCTGATCCAGTCATTTGTGATGAGAAAGAGAAAGATCCACTGTCTAATTTGCAAGGTGTGTGGACAGAGCAGGAATGTCTATTAGAACTTTTCCTATCCTCAGTTTCTCAGACGCAATGTCCATGTTGCATATAATTATAAATTATCCATTATTATCAAATTTTCCTCTACAAAGGATCATAAACCTTGACTTTTTAGTTCATTCCATTCCTCCTGTTCTTGTAAAATTTGTATTAGCTTATAAAAATTGATAACTAGCAGATGTATGGTTAAGCTGGAAAAGATCCACAGTATTTTCTCTGATATTGCTTTTACTCCAAAATTAAAGAGTTCAACAACAGAATATATAAAGCTTAAAGCTATTTTTCCAGATGGAAAACATTTTCCAACTACACTAGGAAAGCCAAACAATTCGTTATCTCCCCGTTTTACCTCCCTGAATGATGCTTTCTGAAATTGCTCTCATGGGCAAACTATTGTTTAATACTTTTGGCTGGAATGCATACTTGCTAATGATGTGTGAGGCAGTGTAAACTTTTTTCAAGCTAGGGTCACAAATGTCGACTCATTTGTCGAGGAAGGAGTATCAAGGGAGATTCATCCTCCATATACATCTATGGACTTGGATGTAATTTGCCTATGACCCTGTGAACAACAGATTTCTAGGACACTTTCCAGGGCTGTGGAAATAGATGTTCCAGTGAGGAGCTTAAAAGCTTACACTTCATTGGCTACGGAGAAAATCTGCCTTTGATCCTTGGTGTATGTCAGTTGAGATTTTCATTGTAATTCTAAATAAGGGTTTATGAAGACTTTGTGGACAATGAAAAATTGACACCATAAAATAAAATTCTCTATCAGTATCCTACTTTATTGAGACTTATGTTAATCCTGTGCCTTAAATTGTCTGATTAGCAGATATATTGTTCTTTAACACCATTACCTATAATTGATCCTGTCAGGAAGGCTTACATAAATGAATCTAACCCTCAGAATCTTTTAAATGTAATTAATGCTCATGATAGCTTTGAGTTCTTGGGATAATGGAGCTTTTGAAAAAAACTGCTTACTAATGTAATTAAACTGCCAATGATAGAAAACCACATTTAAGAATATTATTTACATGAAAATTGGTACTATAGTTACAATGTATAAACAACTTTTGTATGAACAAAAGGAAATTCAATGATGTACATGTTTTTGGTACTCTTTTATATAAATTTCTACCTAAAGTACTTTTATGTGACTAAGATAAATACTATGTCCATTAAACAATTTTAAGCGAGGTTAATATTAGGGTTAATCATCTTGTACATTTCTCGTCAGACTGAAACTAAATCATCAGATATCTCTTATTACCAATATTTTCCACTGTTCTTCAAAACCAAATGGCAGATAATTGTTCAATTCCAGTAATCACAAAATCAAAATTGCCTTGTGCTTACTCAGTTTTCATTAAAACTCTTATCCCCTCTAACATAGGCTATTTTAGCACCTTCCCCACTAGTCTCCCTACTCCTCTTTCAGTCTCTTCTCACTCCAAATTATTCCACACCCTGGTACCTTCCAAGACAGGATAGAAAACAAGCTGATATGTAAGAGATGGAATCTCAGTTCTATTTCAGTGTAACTTGGGAGCATTATTTTATTTCTATAATATTGGCTTTTATTCACTTGCAAAATGAAAATAATTCTTGCCCTTCAATATTATTACAATTATTAAATGATGTAATACGTGAGCAATAGCAGACGTATTATAGAACCACAATCATCCTTTGTAGAGATTTGCAAGGTCTCCTTACTATCTGTGGATTAAAGACCTTTCTCCTTACCAAGACAGCCAAGTCCTACATCAAAAATCATGACCCTATCCAGGCTTTTTAATACTGGATTCTGGCCAAATTAGAAGTACCAGGGTCTGATGAAAAACCTGGCATTTCTTCCACTCTTAAGCCTTTCTCTAAAGCTTGCTTTTACTTATCTGCCCCCTCCACCTGGAATGATGCAGCCCGTTATTTCCTTTAGCTAAATCATATTTACATCTAATCTTGCACCCACTTTCCTCAAGACATTTCTGAATTACTCCAGAAGAAATCTACCTTGTCTTTCTCTCTATTCCTGAGGTCCGCGATACCCAATTCAGATGTGCTATCATTATTAAATGAGATAAATTACCATATATGCCCAAATATTAGGCGAGGTTTTTTTTTTGTTTTTTGTTTTTTGTTTTTTTTTTTTGAGGACTATACATTAGGCGAAACAGATATCTCTGGATCAGGATACTTACAGATGTTCCCTAACAGAATCAGAGAAACAAGAGCCAAACAATGAAAACCATGCATTTAGTCATCATTCCTGGGGACATGCTCTCACAATTGGGAGTGTTCAATATCCTGAGAGAGAGGAAGAGAGAACATCTTAACGTTTATTTGAAAACTATAAAATAAGTTGTTATACTGTGGAGATCAATTGCAGGGGAAACAATTATGCCTAAAAGAAAAAAAATATTAAAAGAAAAATCATTCTTCTGATTTTAGTACCATGAGAACTTGTGATTTGGGTTACAATCACTTGCAACACACATGATTCATTTCAATCAATTTAGATAAGGGGGAATAGGAGACAAGAGACGGTTTTAGCTGATGACATTAATATCAAAGAGGAATATAAATAGTGAACAAAATGATTTAATGTGTTATGAAAGAAAATCAACATTTAAAATTAATGCATCATTACATTATTTTAATTATGTGCATAAAGAAATTAAATATAATATTTATTTTTTAATATTACCAACATCTTGGAATTTATACATTCAAATTGTCCATAAAAACTCTTTAATAAATTTTCTCAATGGGAAAATTGAAATCAACTTGCATTTGATGTTGCCATATGGTCAAGACTGCCATTATAAGGTTTTATAATGTTATGAAAGGAACAATATCTGTACATGACTGGGAATTCATAAAATATCAAATTTCTTTATTATGCTTTATCTCCCCCACCCACCTCTGGAAATTATTTGTATATTTCATAAAATTTATTCATTCACTTATTCAACAAACATTTTTAAGCACTTTCTGTACGTTAGACATTGTTCTGCACACTGGAAATACAGCAGTTAATGACAAAGAAAAAAACCCTGCCTCACAGAGCTTCCATTCTTCATGGGGAGGTACTAAAAATAAATAAATATATAAATAAATAAAATGCCAGGTGGTAATATGAGTAAACGCAAAAGAAAAAAATACAAGGTGATAAAGCACTTAGAAAATGCTGGAGGTGGGTTGTAATATTTTGAATGTGGACTTCATAGAAGGTAGGTATCTTTTGAACAAAGACCTAAAAGAATTGGGGAAGAAAGGCTTCAGGATATCTGGGGAAAAGGCATTCTAAACACAGAAAAAAGCAAGCATGAATGAATCCCTGACATCAGATAGACTGTGTGGCTACAGCAATGATCAAAGCAGAGTTGGCAGCTGAGTTTGAGAAGAGGGCGGAGGTGCGGTTCATGTAAGGTCTTCAGGCCATTGTAAAGACTCTTACTTTTACTCTGAGAGAGAATGGAGATGGCTGGACTTTTAGTAAGAAATCACTTGGTTGACATGTGGGGTGTGTGTATGTATTGAAAACAGCCAGGGCAGAGCCATGGTGCACTCGGGAGAGTGCGGCGCTGGAAGCGCAGCGACACTCCTGCCGCGGGTTCAGATCCTACATAGGAATGGCCGGTGCACTCACCGGCTGAGTGCTGGTCACGAAAAAGACAAAAACAAAAACAAAAAAAAACCAGCCAGACTAGTTAAGAACCAGTTGCAATACCCTGTTAAAGATGATGATGGCTTTTGTCTAGTTATAGTGGTGTAGGTCCTGAGAAATGATTTGATCCTGGATTTTATTTTTTATGTAGATCCAAAAGAATTTGTCAATTCAGTGCATGTGGGATGCAACAGAAAGCATTGAAGATATCTCCAAAGAGTTGGATGTATAATTTTTATTACAATTATTATAGGCATAGATTATATATATCCTTTTTGAGACTTGGAAGTATTTAATGATACTGATAATATATTTTGTTAATTTTTCTTTACCCACAATGACAAGGGCACTATATTCTCACTAGAGTGAGTTTGCCAAGAATGTTTGCTCAGAAGGCAATAGTGATTGAAGAACCACAGTCATGGCATTAAATAAGACTCAAGAAGCAGATTTGAGTAAAAGCATTGGGAAAGAAGAATGGCCTCCACTTTGGACAAATTTCTGTTTTGAATATGTTTAGTATAAATAGTAAGTGGAAATATGGAAGAAAGATCAAAGCTAGAGTAACAGATTTTTTAAATCCTCTCCATAATAAAGTGTTGGATAATGATTGAGCATGTATACCTAGAAAGCAAAGAGGTCTGAGAATAAAACCTTTGAAAATCTGCAACGTGTGTGAAATTATTAATATATATGAATCAATGACATAAGTGGGAAGAGAAATAGGGCATAAGGTTGGTTATGTATTTGTATGTATACAAATAAAGAGGTTTATCAAGAAGTATCTAAATATGATCAATATGTCAACTCAAAAGATTTCTAGTAAGATTGACATATGACCCATGACATATATGACAATTTTGACTATATTAGAGTTCTCCAGGGGGCTGGTTGGTTAGCTTAGCTAGTTAGAGCACAGTGTTATAACATCAAGGTTAAGGGTTCTGGTTCCTGTACCAGCAAACCAACATAAAAAATAAAGTTTTCCATAAAAACATAACCAATAGGCAATAGACAGAAAGACAGATATGAGCTGGCCAGTTAGCTCATTTGGGAGAGCATGGTGCTGATAACACCAAGGTCAAGGGTTCAGACCCCCTTTACTGGCCAGTACCAAAAAAAAAAGAAAAAGAGAGAGAGAGACAGAGACAGAGACAGAGACAGAGAAAGAGAGAAATTTATTGTAAAAAACTGGCACACATGATTTTAAAGGCTGAGAAATCCTACAATCTGCCATCTATTATCTGGAGACTCAGGACAGCCAACAGTGTAGTTCTGAACACTGGTCTAAGTCCCAGTTTTAGGGTAGGAGAAGAATGATATTTCAGCTCAGCAGTCAGGCTGAGAGAACACATTCTCTCTTCCTTTGTCTTTTCATTCTATTCAGGCCCTCAGTGAATTAGATGATACCCATTTTCATTGGGGAGGGCCACCTGCTTTACTCAGTCTACCACTTCAAATGCTAATCTCATCCAGCAACACCTTACACACATACCCAGAAATAATGTTTAGCTGAATATTTGGGCACTCCAGGATCCAGTCATACTGACACATGTAAGTATACATCACACTGACCATATGTCACTATCAAATATAGGATGAATTGCATTTTCCCATTGAGAAGATCCATGAAAAACTTTCTTGGCCAACTTGAATGTATGAAGCCCAGGGTTTTAGGTAATATTGGAAAAGAATTATTCTATTTAATTTGTGAATATAACTATATGCATATTTAATTAACATAACAACATCAATTTTAAATATTATTCATGCACTCTCAGAAAATCATGAAATGTATAAAACATAGATTTTTAATTTTTTTTCACATTTTTAAACAATTTTCCTCAGAGAATTGAGGATCCTCTTGAGTCTCTGATGTAAAATGATCCTGATAGTCCCACATTGATTAAGTTGGGGTGACCGTGTGTAATGTTTTTGGACATTCAGGCATATAAGGAAGTTCATTGAGGTATTTTGAAAAAACTAAAAAATAAAAAACAATGTTCTCCTGATAAAAGGAGAGAGGAACATGATGAAAATTCCCCTCTACTCTTTCCTGCCTTTGGACATTGTTGTTTGAGTGCATGATGTTCAGAGCAGAGATAGCCATTTTAACTGCCTAAGGGCTCAAGCCTAAAGGCAAAACTCAGCACATTTATGAAACAGCAAAAAGACTGAAAAACTTAGGTCCTTCATAACATTATTGAGCCACCAAACTAGCCCTGGTACTGCAACCCCTTAACATTTTGCTGTGAGGGTTAATAAATATCCTTTTTGTTAAGCCAGACAGTCTCTTACCTCCAGCACAAAATATTTTAAATGATGCAATAAAACGATAAAAATTAGGAAAGGGGAAGCAAACATGATTTAGGCATGTTTTAACATTAGAAAGCACATGTTTTCAAGTGGGGGATACGAGCAGAAAATAAAGATGGCAGCTGATGCTCAAATCGAGCAACTACAAATGCCATAGTTTTATGGAGCATTCTAGCAAGTGTCCTTATCACTAACTTATTTGTTTTCCGAGTAGCTTTTAAGATAGGCACATCGTTATCACCTGAAGACGCTTATTAAAATGTGGATATTTTGGCCTCATCATTTTCAGACAATTCACAAGGGTCCATGAATCTGCATTTTAAACAACCTCAAAGGGATTCTTGTGTAGATTAAAGTTAGGGCTGGCAAGACATAAATTTAAGATGCTAATCCCACAGCTCCAACTAGGAAAAGCTAGAAGAGATCTGAGCCTCTCAGAGAGGCAAAAGATTTTCTGGAACTTGATAGGCGTGTGACTGCTTAGGATTCATACAAAAGCAAGACTGGACCTCAAAGACTGGAGGGCCAAAGCTGATGATAATTACCCTGCACTGGAGGTAACTGGCTGGCTCAGGAAGGGTGAGGGGCGAACCCTTCAAATGGGGCTACAGTTCTCCCATTTGAAAAGACAAGAAAAGCCAGGAACAAATTGTAATGCAGCAGAGATTTTAAGCAGGATGATATTTGAAAAGAAACGTTTGTTTTTGGCTACTAAGTAAATTGAGGAACTAAGTGACAAATTCGAAACAGTGGTTGAGGCAAAATCAAGATAGCTCAGAATAAACAAGGGCACCTGTGAAAGTGCAGATAATGAGCAGAGAAGACCCCTGAAGGAAAATGCTGGAGCACGAGAGGAAGAGCAGGGAAGAAGGAAGAGAAGGAAGCAATTCCATCATCAACACAATGTCAGCACCCCACTTCCTAAAGAGACTGTTTCTGACATTTGAAGGTGACAAATAATCAAATAATCCACTAAAGTATTTTGTGTTATTGTATTAATAGAGAAAAATTTGTGGTGCATATTCATGCAAAGGAAGGGACTACTGCGTGACTCTATCACCCATTTCAGGAAAAAAAAATACCCAAATGAATAAATAAATGAGTAAATAAATAGCACATTTAATACCAATAACTCAATGATAGGTAAATTAAGTATTACAAAACTCATTTTCAAAATAATTATAATCTTGCTTTCAGTAACTGAGAGTACAGGAAGATTCTGGCCAGGCTGAGGAACTTGGATTTAATTACCCTCCTCAGCCTTTCTTCAACAACCGCCCCCTCCAACACCCCCCGTAAGAAACCTCTCCATAAAATGGCTTCGACCCCCAAAAGTAGTAAAAAATTTAAGGCAGCTGATAAGAAAGCTTAGAAAAATAACAAAAATAGTCTGGATTAAAAATGGGCCATCAATATGTTTTCTAATTTTAGCAGGCGAATGTTAGCCTGATATTCTTATCCAAACTAAGGCATGAATGGAATGCCTGTGAATGGAATATAAGACAGAATTTGGTCTAGCCAAACTACTCTTGCTAGTTTTTATGTAATACATGAGCTATAAACTGACCATTGAATAACCTTGTTTATTCTCAGATATTAAGGATATTATAACTTGTAGTTATTTCATTTTTATCAACATGGAAATTGGTGACCACTAATTAATATTATATTTTCCCACTCTGCTTTTCCACCTTCTTTCACCAGAAAATTTATCCAGGATAGAAATTAAAGTATTTCAGATTTTAAAAATAAATAAATAAATAAATAAGCCCCTTGAGATTTCATTCTTCTAAACAGTGTTTAGTTCATGACTATCACTCAGCTGTTCAGGACAAAAATACTATTGCTCGATAGATTCTCTAGGATTAGAGTCTACTTTTTGAAACATCAATACACACACGTCTTTAAAATGGGTTAAAAACAGACTTGATTGTAGTGGCTTCACCGCAAAACAATATGCCATCTGTTTCATTAAGTCTTTACCAGTGTTCAGTCCTTTACTTCCTCTTGGCTAAATCTGTTCCCCTCCCCTGCCCCTGCCCCGCAGGATTGTTGAGTTTCAGCCAGCCTAATTCCCAGCCCTCTTCAAGAGTTGTTCTCTCGCTGAATAGCTAAGCATCAGCTGGCTCTGCCACTGAATCACTACCAGAATATTACCTCCCCCCTCCCCACATTCCCCTTATTTAGAAGTCTATTTTCTCTAGTAGTTGGAAGCAGCTGACATACGTTTGAACAAAAATAAGATTTTTATATAATATATGCAGTATGAAATACAGAAATACCAAGTAGATGTATATTATGTATGCCCTGTGTGTCTATAATAAAAATGGTGTCTCAGTTTTTTTATAATTTCAATGTTGTAAATATTGCATGCTTGACATCACGTAGAAATTGTCATGTAAACAATGCCATTGTGGCAGGTACTGTTGATTATCTTCTTCCCATCTTCTCTACCACTTTCCTTCTTTCCAAAGAGAATCCTGCTTTTATTTAGTCAACCGCTTCCATTAACTTAGCCATTTGCTGCAGCTTTTACTCCAAAGGAAGTGGTCCTGACTAGACTTCAAAGTCTAACTTTGTTTTACTAGCTTATTTACTAAAAAAAAAAAGATCAAGTAGAATTCATAATTCATGTGTTCAAATAACTATAAGTGAGATTCTACTGTACACCAAACATAGTGCTAAGCTCTCAAAGTTCTGGGAACAAATGAAGAATCCTCTCTTTGCAGTACTGCAGTAATACAGTCTATGTAACAGTATGCAGATAGTACATGAGAGGCATAATAAGGTAAAATCTGACTGGAAGGATAAGGTAGATGCCTTTAGAAACAGGCTCTCCTATGATGAATAGTAGTTTGCTAGAAGATAAGGGAGAAAAGTCACTGTGTCAGACAAAACACTCACTAGCAAACACAGTGCATCAAAACATAGTGTACCAAGGTAACTGCTTGTAATTCAGTAGAAATGTGGCATAAGGCATAAGGAATAAGGGGCCATAATAAATTATGCCTGTATTCAGATCCTGGAGGAGTCTGTATGCCAAGTAAAAGGAACAAGACTTTATCCTGAAGGTTTTAGGCTGGGCATGGGTATAATTATGACATAATAATATTTATAATCTAGAGATATCATTTGGTTACCACTATGAAAGAAGGACTGAGAATGGTCATAGGTTACGACAGAGACACATAACGTGTGGTTTCTGTCCAGAGTAGGAAGAACCACAATGCAAAGGTAGTGTCATTGGAGATAGAGAATAGAGAACTGATTAAAAGAATGTGTGGGAGGTAATGTCAACAAAGATGGTGAGCAAGTGGATGTAGAAAATTGGGAAGATAATGCTTTTGGGTTCAATACTGTTTTCTAGATTAAGCTATTGATGATATTGTGGGGCTATTAACACAGAGCAGAAATTCTGTGGAAGAAGTAGATTTGCAGAGTATAAAAATTGGATTTCTTTTTGGATATACTGAATTTAAGATGCTTTTGGCACATCTACATAGATAATTAATACATAGTTTTAAAGTTCAAGAGTAAGGTTCATGGTGGAGATAAGATTTAGGAGTCATCAGCATATATAGTAGTTATAAATATAAAAGTTGATGCAAGTTTCCAGAGGAGTAGAGAGAAAAAAATACGGAGCTAAAGTTGGGAAACTCAGGACTCCACATATGTGGGATGTAGAGAGACGGAAATTCTAGGACAAAATAACATGACAAAAATGTTAGAGCGGTGGGAGCAAAAATAAAAATTTGTGATAAAATGTAAATCAAGAAATTCGAAGGAGAAAATAATCAGCATTTAAAAATTAAAAATGCAAATCGCCTAAGAATCTAGAAGTATTATTACTGAGGAGAAGTGAGATTGGCATTAAACACCAATTCTCAAAATGGATGTATTTTGTGTCAAAATTTTAAAGGTGATAGAAAGGCAATTATCAGCTTGTTTTCAATTTCCCTCTAAGCTAACATCAAAATGTATAATAAACTTTTCTGTACTCAGGTATTGTATATTATTTTTCACAAATTGTCTCCCTTATGTCTGCACTCCAATGACAATCTGTCTTTACTGCTCTGATGCTTCTTATCACTTTCTACCTGGAATTATTGTGTTCTCTGTATATTTTACACTTCAACTATACTTGAATCTCCTTAAGGGTGAGGTCCATTATTTTTATCTGTATATTCCAAAGCACTGAACCAATGTTTTGCATGAAATATGTGTCCTGTAAATCTGATGGTCGCACACAAAATTTTTTTTGAACATCTTGAATCCACATACATGAATAAGTGAAGTAGCTGAATTCTTTCAGCCATGGTATCCAGGATTGGGACACAAACAGAACGGCATGGTGGTGTGAAGAGTGGGGTACAAACAGTTTGATTTGGGAAAGATCACAGGTCACTGGTCTATTTGTGCAATCTTAGATAATGACACCCTTGGCTGAGCTGTTTCTGAATGACTAACGATAATGTCAATAATATGCAGCTCTACTCTTCTCTGGAGTTATTGAAATCTGTCATAAGCATGAATTGATGTGTTTGTGCATTGGTAGGAAATAATATTCCCTAGCCCTAGAGATTGGATCATTATTGGTTAGGGGAAAAAAGTCAAAACATCCACCTTTTTTTCCTGACCATTTTGTCAAGACTCAATTCATCTCAGGCTTTAGAATAAATGTTGTTGTTCTTACAGATCATAGAATTTTGATTTCTATTTTATCACATATTCTGATAATGTGAGCTCATTAGAGAATTTATTGATAAATCTGTCAGATTCTCTAGGTATCTTTACATTTTCTTCCACAGCTACAATATTTAGGTTCACATCAGAAAGTATTAGGGTTTTTGCAAGTTTTACATCATGAAAGCCTGTTTATATTTTTCTTGGAATTTTTTTTTAATAAAAATATAGGATAGTCTGATTATACTAATATTTTTCTGATATTGCTGTTTTGAAAAACTATTATTTTATTTTAGCAAATATGCTTTCAATATTAAAAATTTGTTCAAAAGAGAAATGTTTCTGCTTAGTTTTCTCTTATCCAAAAGCTATCATGAAAAATGCCAAATGGCCTGTTGATGTCCAGATGCACAGAGTTTAACATATTAGCCTCATCAATCAGTCAAGTAATGCTATAAATAAAAAAGAAGTAATGTTATATAAAATGTCATTATTTATAGATAATCTATATTACTTTTTCCACCTTATATTTCACCTTCTATTCATTTCTAGTATCAATATCTTCATTATTTTTTAAAATCTATTTCTATTAATACATTTTTTAGCCCTCATTTCTACTCACCTCTCATATTAAGTGCCTTGACGGACTCCGTATCTAAAGTCTTTCTCCTCCAATATCTCTCTTCATTACAGCCCACACATTTCTATCAGATACATCTTTTAAAGCTACCTGCTCTAGGTATTATCCTCCTCAAAAGCTTTCACTAACCCCCACCCCATGCCTACTGAAAACACTTAAGTGCTTTTTCCCCAATATAACCATTCTACTACCAGAATTCAATGTTTTCAAAATATTTCTATGACTTGGCCTGTGTCTCTCCTCTTCACCTACACTGAGTTCAGTGCCATACTAAGTGCCGGTGGTGGGAGCAGATTCTCTTGAATGTAGGCAACGAGGGATGGGAAGTATTATTGGGTGTATTATCTGCAGAAAATTATTAAACAATACTAAAACTCGATAGAAGTTTGTCTGCTATTTATTTTTACCTACTCAAGCAATTTAAAAAGATGTCTGAAATAAAATACTGCTTCATAAAAACACAAACAAACAAACAAAACTCTTATTGGTCTAAGTTCTAAACAGTTGCTGCAGTTATGGTAGGGGTTTAAAAATATATACATAAGCTGAAAACTAGCACTTCTTTACTTGTCCTATAATAAACATTGTGTTCTGTGCAGAAGTTAGTCTGAGTAACACCAAATTGTGTAGTCAGTCAGGACACACATGGACTCAGAGAAATGTGTTCATTTTCTTGTTTTGGGGACAGTGGTACTAATATTCCCAAACATAAAGAATAGATTCAAAATAAGCAATAGCACAATGATTATAAATGCAAAGCAACACAATTCAGGTTACTTTAATTCTTTCAATCTGTGTAACTACTTAGAGTTTTTATTTGTAGAGAAATTTTAAAGTGAAACAGAGTGAGAACTATGAACTACAATGTATTTGTTTACAGGTACAAATTTCAGTGGAATTTAGCAAGCATAAATCACATGTGGAAGTAAAGACTTTTACTTCTGAATGCTACTATACTTCATATATCATCCTATTATCATACATATATTCTGCCTTATATTTTAGATATTTATGTACATGCATTATTATTTCTTATGGTCTTCTTGATGATGGATTGTCTGATTATTTTATGAATCCCCATACTATTATCCTAATTCTTTGAATGATACATATTTGTTGACTAAATAAAAGTTTTTTTCCAAAAAAAGTTTAATATTTGCATTTTTTTTAGTGTATCACCAGTGATAAAGTTGGTACCCAATTTCAGTTTAATAATTAGCAATACTTTCCTTATATTTAGTTTAGATTAAAACAGCACATCACAATTTCATATGGCAAACAAAAAAAGAAAAAATTAGGACAACTCCCATAAAATTATATACAATAAGTGAATTTAGAAAACTGTCTTTACATTCAATAATCTTACAAATATTTATTCAGTAGCTAAATGTGACAGATACTCTTCTATATGCAAGAGACACGAAGTCCTTGCTCCCATGGGGGTGTATATAGCAATAAGGAAAAGTGAGCTAGACAGTGATAAATGTTATTTAAAAAGTATGGCAAACTTCATCTTTTCCAATCTGGATGCCCTTTATTTCCTTCTCTTCTCTGATTGCTCTGGCTAGTACTTCCAACACTATGTTGAATAGGAGTGATGAGAGTGGGCATCCTTGTCTAGTTCCTGTTCTTAAAGGAAAAGCTTTCAGCTTTTCCCCATTCAGGATGATATTGGCAGTGGGCTTGGCATATATGGCTTTAATTATGTTGAGATACTTTCCCTCTATACCTAACTTATAGAGGGTCTTTGTCATGAATGAGTGCTGAACTTTATCAAATGCTTTTTCAGCATCTATAGAGATGATCATATGGTCCTTGTGTTTGAGTTTATTAATATGGTGTATCACATTTATTGATTTGCGTATGTTGAACCAACCTTGCATCCCTGGGATGAATCCCACTTGATCGTGATGAATAATTTTACATATGTGTTGCTGTAATCTGTTTGCTAGTATTTTAGTGAGGATTTTTGCATCTATATTCATCAAGGATATTGGCCTGTAGTTTTCTTTTTTGGTTATATCTTTACCTGGTTTTGGTATCAGGATGATGTTTGCTTCATAGAATGAGTTAGGGAGATTTGCGTCCGTTTCAATCTTTTGGAATAGTTTGTAAAGAATCGGTGTCAATTCCTCTTTGAATGTTTGGTAAAATTCTGCTGTGAATCCATCTGGTCCTGGGCTTTTCTCTGTTGGGAGCCTTCTGATAACAGCGTCAATCTCCTTTATTGTTATTGGTCTGTTCAAATTTTCTACGTCTTCATGGTTCAGTTTTGGGAGCTTGTGTGTGTCCAGAAATTTATCCATTTCCTCCAGATTTTCAAATTTGTTGGTGTATAGTTGTTTATAGTAGTCTCGAATGATTCCTTGTATTTCAGATGAATCAGTTGTAATATCGCCTTTTTCATTTCTAATTTTGGTTATTTGAGTCTTCTCTCTTCTTTTTTTTGTTAGCCATGCTAATGGTTTGTCAATTTTATTTATCTTTTCAAAAAACCAACTTTTTGATTCGTTGATCTTTTGAATTGTTTTTTGGTTTTCAATTTCATTCAGTTCTGCTCTGATCTTAATGATTTCTTTCTGTCTGCTAATTTTAGGTTTGGATTGTTCTTGTTTTTCTAGTTCTTTAAGGTGAAGTGTTAGGTTGTTCACTTGCCATCTTTCCAGTCTTCTGAAGTGAGCATTTAATGCAATAAATTTCCCCCTCAATACTGCTTTTGCAGTATCCCACAGGTTTTGGTATGATGTATCATTGTTTTCATTAGTTTCAATAATTTTTTTGATTTCCTGCTTGATTTCTTCTTGGACCCATATGTCATTAAGTAGAATGCTGTTTAATTTCCATGTGTTTGTATAGTTTCCAGAGTTTCGCTTGTTATTAATTTCTAGTTTTAATCCATTGTGGTCTGAGAATATACATGGGATAAATCCAATTTTTTTGAATTTATTGAGACTTGCTTTGTGACCTAATATGTGATCTATCCTGGAGAATGATCCATGTGCTGATGAGAAGAATGAATATTCTGAGGTTGTTGGGTGGAATGTTCTGTAGATATCTGCCAATTAGGACTGGGCACAGACTTCATGAATACGACCCCAAAAGCATGGGCAACCAAAGGAAAAATAAACAAATGGGATTATATCAAACTAAAAAGCTTCTGCACAGCAAAAGAAACAATTAAAAGAGTTAAAAGACAGCCAACAGAGTGGGAGAAAATATTTGTAAAATATACATCTGACAAAGGATTAATATCCAGAATATATAAGGAACTCAAACAACTTTACAAGAAGAAAACAAGCAACCCAATTAAAAAATGGGCAAAAGAGCTAAGTAGGCATTTCTCTAAGGAAGATATACAAATGGCCAACAGACATATGAAAAAATGCTCAACATCACTCAGCATCCGGGAAATGCAAATCAAAACCACACTGAGATACCATCTAACCCCAGTTAGGATGGCTAAAATCCAAAAGACTCTGAACGATAAATGCTGGCGAGGTTGCGGAGAAGAAGGAACTCTCATACGCTGTTGGTGGGACTGCAAAATGGTGCAGCCTCTATGGAAAATGGTATGGAGGTTCCTCAAACAATTGCAGATAGATCTACCATACGACCCAGCTATCCCACTGTTGGGAATATACCCAGAGGAATGGAAATCATCAAGTCGAAGGTATACCTGTTCCCCAATGTTTATCGCAGCACTCTTTACAATAGCCAAGAGTTGGAACCAGCCCAAATGTCCATCATCAGATGAGTGGATACGGAAAATGTGGTACATCTACACAATGGAATACTACTCAGCTATAAAAACGAATGAAATACTGCCATTTGCAACAACATGGATGGACCTTGAGAGAATTATATTAAGTGAAACAAATCAGGCACAGAAAGAGAAATACCACATGTTCTCACTTATTGGTGGGAGCTATAAATTAATATATAAATTCACACACACACACACACACACAAAACCGGGGGGGGGAAGAAGATATAACAACCACAATTATTTGAAGTTGATACGACAAGCAAACAGAAAGGACATTGTTGGGGGGGAGGGGGGAGGGAGAACGGAGGGAGGTTTTAGTGATGGGGAGCAATAATCAGCCACAATGTATATCGACAAAATAAAAATTAAAAAAAAAAAAAAAAGTACGGCAAAAATACTATATTGTAATAAGTAATAATAGGAAGGTAAAAGATTTTAGAATGTGTTATCAGGACTGAGGATTAAATAAGATAACACACAAAATTCTATGCATATATGCTCATATATACATATATGTAACTAAAATATAGTATACAATGCTATATATTATGTATACCTGATACATAGCGATATATTTATGTCTATATATTTATATCTCTCCATATCACAGTATCAAAGAAAATGAAAAAAGTCAATACCGTTTTGGATGATTTAAAGTGAATAGAGGTTTCCTGCAAAAGACAATGCTAAGGAAAGAGAAGACAGGCCACAGACTGAGAGAAAACAATTGTAAAAGAAATAACTGAGAAAGGACTGCTATTCAAAATATACAAAAACTCTCAAAACTCAACAGTAAGAAAATGAATAACTCAACTAAAAAATGGGCAGAAGATCTAAACAGACACCTTACCAAAGAAGACATACAAATGTCAACTAAGCACATGAAAAGATGATCGATAAGATGTCAATAGGGAATTGCAAATTAAAACAGTGAAATACAACTACGAATCTATTAGAATGGCTAATATCCAAAATAATGACTACACAAAATGCTGGTGAGACTGTAAGGCAAAAGGAACTCTTATTTGTTGCTTGTGGGAATGAAAAATGAAATATTATTTGGTGCTAAACATAAATGAGTTATCAAGCCATGAAAAAACATGGAGCAAACGTAAATGCATGTTACTAAGTGAGAGAAGCAAATCTGAAAAGGCTGCATATTGCATGATTTCAACTATGTAACTATCTGGAAAGGGCAAAACTATGGAGGCAATAAAAAGATCAGTGGCTGCTAGAGGTTTGGGGAAAAGGAAGGATGAATAGGTGGAGGACAGGAGAATTTTAGAGCAGTGAACCTATTCTACATGATACTATAAAAGCAGACACGTGTCATTATGCATTTCTCAGAACTCAGAATATACAAAGCCAAGAAAGAATCCTAATGTAAAATATGAACTTTGGGTGGTAATGATATGCCATTGTTGGTTCATTGATTATAACAATTGTACCACCTTAATGAGAGGTGGTAATAGAAAAACTGTGTGTGAGGTGGAGGGAGTATATGAGAACTCTCCATACTTTATACTCCATCTTGCAGTGAACCTAAAACTTCTCTTAAAAATCAAATACATTAATTCTTTTTAAAAAGTGGATGATGCATGACTTAGCAGACTGTCTGAAGTGGAGAACGCTGAGAAGTTAACCTGCTCATTATCACTGGAGAGTGGATTTCTTGTTCCAAGAAAATGAAAAGAGTTAAATTAAAAATGGGAAGCCAGGGAAGAAGAATTTGCAGAAATAAAATATGTATTATAGTAAAAAATGATGGAAATGTTAAAAGTTAAAGTTGAGAAAATCTCCCAGAAAGTGGAACCAAAGTAATAGAGGTAGATAATAGAAAACAAAGGTTAAGAGGATTGATCTAAGACGGTTAATACACAATTAATAGGAATACAAAGAAAGAAATAAAAGGGAGGAAATTACCCCAAAAAAGTAAGAAATATTTTGATAGAAGAGAAAATTTTAAGTGTCTTCACCACAAACACACACACACACACACACACACACACACACACACACACACACAGAGAGAGAGAGAGAGGTAACTGTGGATTGTGACAGATGTGTTAATTAATTTGATTGTGGTAATCATTATTCAATGTATACATGTATCAAATTATCATATTGTACACCTAGAGTATATACAATTGTTATGTGTCAATCATACCTCAAAAAAGCTACAAAAACTATTATCAAAAATGGAATAAAATAACTCACCAACAACCCTGGGGGGGGGGAACTACTAAAATAAGTTCACATAGTGTGCATTTTTGATTTTTGTTCTGTTTTTTCGGGGGGGAGGGGGGCCACAAAACAAGTCTTCATAGATTAAAAAGACTAAAATCATAGATAATATGTTCTCTGACCACAATAACATAAGGAAATTTAGAAAATTCACAAATGTGTGGAAATTAAACAACACTCTCCTAAATGAACAATGGCTAAAAAAAAAAAAAAAATCACAGGGAAATTGGAGAGTACTTTGAGATAAAAATCAAAGTGCAACATATCAAAATTTATAAGGTAAAGGTCTCATGCAGTGCTTAGAGGAAAATTTATACATATAAACACTTATATTAAAAATAAGAAAAATCACAAATCAGTAATGTAAACGTCTACCTTAAGAAAATAGAAAAAAGAAGAAACTAAGCCAATATAAGTAGGAAATAACAAGGAGTACAATAGAAATATATGAATAAGAAATTTAAAAACAAAATAGAGAAAGTCAACAAAACCAAAATTTGAGTATTTAAAAAGATTGACAAAATTATCAAACCTTCATGTAGACTGACCAAGAAAAAAAAAAAGAGAAAACCAAAATTACTAAAATCAGAAATAAAGCAGGGGTACTATGGATTTTCATAGTGACAAGATCACTATTTTTCTCTTGCTTGTTTGCATTTTTGTTCTACCAGTGAGTTTTACTTTTTCTTGTATATTCGTGGTAGTGATTATTGTTTTTTGGATCCACATGCAGGACTTCTTTGAGGATTTCTTGTAGACTGGTGATAAACTTCCTCAGTTTTTGTTTGAAAATACACTGTTTCTCCCTCATTTCTGAATGATACCCTTGCTGGGTTCAGTTTCCTCAGACGGCAGTTTTTTCGTTCTAGTATTTGAATATATCATCACATTTTCTTCTGGCTGTAAAGATTCTGTTCAGAAGTCTGCTGTTAGTCTAACAGGGGGTCATTCATAGGTGACTTGACACTTTTCTCTTGCTTCTTTTAAGATTCTCTCTTTGTCTCTGAGCTTTGTCAGTTTGACTATAATGTGTCTTAGAGAGGATCTTTTGGATTGAATCTGTGGGAATTTTGAGCCTCCTGGACTGAAGATCTGTGTCTCTCCCTATACCTTGGAAGTTTTCTGTTGTTATTTCATTGAATATTTTCTCAATGTTTTTCCCTTTCTCCTCCCCTTCTGGAACACTCACAATTTGAATGTTTGTGTGCTTAAGATTGTCTGCTAGCTCTCTTAGATTTTCTTCATTTTTTAAAAAAATTATCATTTCCTTTTTATTGTGCACTTGGATTATTTCAAAAAAGACTAACTTCAGTATCAGAAATTCTTTCTTCTGCTTGTTCTAGACTGCTGCTTAAGCTTCTTGTAGTGCTTTTTATTTTGATGAGTGAATCTTTCAGTACCATGAGTTATACTATATTCTATTTTACGGTATTAATCTCTTCATAAATTTCCTCCTTCATATCCTGGATTTTTTTTTTCTCATTTCATTATGTTGTCTAACTGAATCTTCTTGTATCTCAGTGACTTTTTTTAAGATTGTTGCTCGAAATTCCTTTTCAATCATTTCCAGGGTTTCCTATTCTATAGGATCTGGTATGCAAGAATTACTGTATTCTTTTGGTGCTGTCATATTTTGTATTTCTGGTATCTCTACATTGATGTCTGGTCATCTGGTAGAGCAGATACTTCTACTACTATGGAGTGAGCTTTGAGTAGAGAGACAACCTCTTCTTTTTCTGCTCTCCATTGGTGAGTCTCCTTGTGTCAATGCAGTCAAGTGTCTGGTAGGTCACCTGCATGGTGGATGTGGCTACTGTTGTAGTGGTGAGCCACTTTTGTGGCAGCTGTGGCAATGGCTGTCTTAGACCACCCATGTGAAAGTGGTGTTTTCAGTATGCTCCTTGCCTGCTTCCAGGTGAGGGATGCTGCCCTTGGCTCCTGTCTAGCATCCCAGACATGCTCTCTTGCCGGCTTCTGGGCAGAGGGATAAGAGTGCATTTTAATAAAATTTTAGAATACCATGGATAAGGAAAAATTCTAAAGTTGTTTAAAAAAGTATAACAGCAAGTCACATACAAAGAAATTTAGATATAAATTCTCTAACACTAAATATTAGAAGAAAATGAAACAGAGCCATCAAAACTCTGAAAAATTTCAATCTAAAATTTTTGCAACTTGACAAAGTAGAAAGCACAGAAACAAGTAATTTTCAAAATGATAGAGAAGGCTTGAAATATTTACCCACCTTACATTTCATCTCAAGAGGCAACTAGAACATATGTTTCTCAA